>NW_025747331.1:32500-60667 GCF_021184085.1 Oncorhynchus gorbuscha
TTGTCTCTGTCTCTGTCTCTGTTTGTCTCTGTCTCTGTCTCTGTTTTTCTCTGTCTCTGTTTGTCTCTGTTTGTCTCTGTTTGTCTCTGTTTGTCTCTGTTTGTCTCTGTTTGTCTCTGTTTGTCTCTGTCTCTGTTTGTCTCTGTTTGTCTCTGTTTGTCTCTGTCTCTGTTTGTCTCTGTTTGTCTCTGTCTCTGTCTCTGTCTCTGTTTGTCTCTGTTTGTCTCTGTTTGTCTCTGTTTGTCTCTGTTTGTCTCTGTTTGTCTCTGTTTGTCTCTGTTTGTCTCTGTTTGTCTCTGTCTCTGTTTGTCTCTGTTTGTCTCTGTCTCTGTCTCTGTCTCTGTTTGTCTCTGTTTGTCTCTGTTTGTCTCTGTCTCTGTTTGTCTCTGTTTGTCTCTGTTTGTCTCTGTCTCTGTTTGTCTCTGTTTGTCTCTGTCTCTGTCTCTGTTTGTCTCTGTTTGTCTCTGTCTCTGTTTGTCTCTGTTTGTCTCTGTCTCTGTCTCTGTTTGTCTCTGTTTGTCCCTGTTTGTCTCTGTTTGTCTCTGTTTGTCTCTGTTTGTCTCTGTCTCTGTCTCTGTCTCTGTTTGTCTCTGTTTGTCTCTGTTTGTCTCTGTCTCTGTTTGTCTCTGTTTGTCTCTGTCTCTGTCTCTGTCTCTGTTTGTCTCTGTTTGTCTCTGTTTGTCTCTGTTTGTCTCTGTCTCTGTTTGTCTCTGTTTGTCTCTGTCTCTGTTTGTCTCTGTTTGTCTCTGTCTCTGTCTCTGTTTGTCTCTGTTTGTCTCTGTTTGTCTCTGTCTCTGTTTGTCTCTGTTTGTCTCTGTCTCTGTCTCTGTCTCTGTTTGTCTCTGTTTGTCTCTGTTTGTCTCTGTTTGTCTCTGTCTCTGTCTCTGTTTGTCTCTGTTTGTCTCTGTTTGTCTCTGTCTCTGTTTGTCTCTGTTTGTCTCTGTTTGTCTCTGTTTGTCTCTGTTTGTCTCTGTCTCTGTTTGTCTCTGTCTCTGTTTGTCTCTGTTTGTCTCTGTTTGTCTCTGTTTGTCTCTGTCTCTGTTTGTCTCTGTTTGTCTCTGTTTGTCTCTGTTTGTCTCTGTTTGTCTCTGTCTCTGTTTGTCTCTGTTTGTCTCTGTCTCTGTTTGTCTCTGTCTCTGTTTGTCTCTGTCTCTGTTTATCACGTCTCTGTTTGTCTCTGTTTGTCTCTGTCTCTGTTTGTCTCTGTTTGTCTCTGTTTGTCTCTGTTTGTCTCTGTCTCTGTTTGTCTCTGTTTGTCTCTGTCTCTGTCTCTGTTTGTCTCTGTTTGTCTCTGTCTCTGTCTCTGTCTCTGTTTGTCTCTGTTTGTCTCTGTCTCTGTTTGTCTCTGTTTGTCTCTGTCTCTGTCTCTGTTTGTCTCTGTTTGTCTCTGTTTGTCCCTGTTTGTCTCTGTTTGTCTCTGTTTGTCTCTGTCTCTGTCTCTGTCTCTGTCTCTGTTTGTCTCTGTTTGTCTCTGTTTGTCTCTGTTTGTCTCTGTCTCTGTTTGTCTCTGTTTATCACGTCTCTGTTTGTCTCTGTTTGTCTCTGTCTCTGTTTGTCTCTGTTTGTCTCTGTTTGTCTCTGTTTGTCTCTGTTTGTCTCTGTCTCTGTTTGTCTCTGTTTGTCTCTGTCTCTGTCTCTGTTTGTCTCTGTTTGTCTCTGTCTCTGTCTCTGTCTCTGTTTGTCTCTGTTTGTCTCTGTCTCTGTTTGTCTCTGTTTGTCTCTGTCTCTGTCTCTGTTTGTCTCTGTTTGTCTCTGTTTGTCCCTGTTTGTCTCTGTTTGTCTCTGTTTGTCTCTGTCTCTGTCTCTGTCTCTGTCTCTGTCTCTGTTTGTCTCTGTTTGTCTCTGTTTGTCTCTGTTTGTCTCTGTTTGTCTCTGTCTCTGTTTGTCTCTGTTTTTCTCTGTCTCTGTCTCTGTCTCTGTCTCTGTTTGTCTCTGTTTGTCTCTGTCTCTGTCTCTGTTTGTCTCTGTTTGTCTCTGTTTGTCTCTGTTTGTCTCTGTCTCTGTTTGTCTCTGTTTGTCTCTGTCTCTGTTTGTCTCTGTCTCTGTCTCTGTCTCTGTTTGTCTCTGTCTCTGTCTCTGTTTGTCTCTGTTTGTCTCTGTTTGTCTCTGTTTGTCTCTGTCTCTGTCTCTGTCTCTGTTTGTCTCTGTTTGTCTCTGTCTCTGTTTGTCTCTGTTTGTCTCTGTCTCTGTTTGTCTCTGTCTCTGTCTCTGTCTCTGTTTGTCTCTGTTTGTCTCTGTCTCTGTTTGTCTCTGTCTCTGTTTGTCTCTGTCTCTGTTTGTCTCTGTCTCTGTTTGTCTCTGTCTCTGTTTGTCTCTGTTTGTCTCTGTCTCTGTCTCTGTTTGTCTCTGTTTGTCTCTGTCTCTGTTTGTCTCTGTTTGTCTCTGTTTGTCTCTGTCTGTTTGTCTCTGTTTGTCTCTGTTTGTCTCTGTTTGTCTCTGTCTCTGTTTGTCTCTGTTTGTCTCTGTCTCTGTTTGTCTCTGTTTGTCTCTGTTTGTCTCTGTTTGTCTCTGTCTCTGTCTCTGTCTCTGTCTCTGTTTGTCTGTTTGTCTCTGTTTGTCTCTGTTTGTCTCTGTCTCTGTTTGTCTGTTTGTCTCTGTCTTGTCTCTGTTTGTCTCTGTTTGTCTCTGTTTGTCTCTGTTTGTCTCTGTCTCTGTTTGTCTCTGTTTGTCTCTGTTTGTCTCTGTCTCTGTCTCTGTTTGTCTCTGTTTGTCTCTGTCTCTGTTTGTCTCTGTTTGTCTCTGTTTGTCTCTGTTTGTCTCTGTCTCTGTTTGTCTCTGTTTGTCTCTGTTTGTCTCTGTCTCTGTTTGTCTCTGTTTGTCTCTGTTTGTCTCTGTTTGTCTCTGTTTGTCTCTGTCTCTGTCTCTGTCTCTGTCTCTGTTTGTCTCTGTTTGTCTCTGTCTCTGTTTGTCTCTGTTTGTCTCTGTTTGTCTCTGTCTCTGTCTCTGTCTCTGTCTCTGTCTCTGTTTGTCTCTGTTTGTCTCTGTTTGTCTCTGTTTGTCTCTGTCTCTGTTTGTCTCTGTCACTGTTTGTCTCTGTCTCTGTTTGTCTCTGTCTCTGTTTGTCTCTGTTTGTCTCTGTTTGTCTCTGTTTGTCTCTGTCTCTGTCTCTGTCTCTGTCTCTGTTTGTCTCTGTTTGTCTCTGTTTGTCTCTGTCTCTGTTTGTCTCTGTTTGTCTCTGTTTGTCTCTGTCTCTGTTTGTCTCTGTCTCTGTTTGTCTCTGTTTGTCTCTGTTTGTCTCTGTTTGTCTCTGTCTCTGTTTGTCTCTGTTTGTCTCTGTTTGTCTCTGTTTGTCTCTGTTTGTCTCTGTTTGTCTCTGTTTGTCTCTGTCTTGTTTGTCTCTGTCTCTGTTTGTCTCTGTCTCTGTCTCTGTTTGTCTCTGTTTGTCTCTGTCTCTGTTTGTCTCTGTTTGTCTCTGTCTCTGTCTCTGTTTGTCTCTGTCTTGTCTCTGTCTCTGTTTGTCTCTGTTTGTCTCTGTCTCTGTCTCTGTCTCTGTTTGTCTCTGTTTGTCTCTGTCTCTGTTTGTCTCTGTTTGTCTCTGTCTCTGTCTCTGTTTGTCTCTGTTTGTCTCTGTTTGTCTCTGTTTGTCTCTGTCTCTGTCTCTGTCTCTGTCTCTGTCTCTGTTTGTCTCTGTTTGTCTCTGTTTGTCTCTGTTTGTCTCTGTCTCTGTTTGTCTCTGTCTTGTCTCTGTCTCTGTTTGTCTCTGTTTGTCTCTGTTTGTCTCTGTCTCTGTTTGTCTCTGTCTCTGTTTGTCTCTGTTTGTCTCTGTCTTGTCTCTGTTTGTCTCTGTTTGTCTCTGTCTCTGTTTGTCTCTGTTTGTCTCTGTCTCTGTCTCTGTTTGTCTCTGTTTGTCTCTGTTTGTCTCTGTTTGTCTCTGTCTCTGTTTGTCTCTGTTTTTCTCTGTCTCTGTCTCTGTCTCTGTCTCTGTCTCTGTTTGTCTCTGTTTGTCTCTGTCTCTGTCTCTGTCTCTGTTTGTCTCTGTTTGTCTCTGTTTGTCTCTGTCTCTGTTTGTCTCTGTTTGTCTCTGTCTCTGTTTGTCTCTGTCTCTGTCTCTGTCTCTGTTTGTCTCTGTTTGTCTCTGTCTCTGTTTGTCTCTGTTTGTCTCTGTCTCTGTCTCTGTTTGTCTCTGTTTGTCTCTGTTTGTCTCTGTTTGTCTCTGTCTCTGTCTCTGTCTCTGTTTGTCTCTGTTTGTCTCTGTCTCTGTTTGTCTCTGTTTGTCTCTGTCTCTGTTTGTCTCTGTCTCTGTCTCTGTTTGTCTCTGTTTGTCTCTGTTTGTCTCTGTCTCTGTTTGTCTCTGTCTCTGTTTGTCTCTGTCTCTGTTTGTCTCTGTCTCTGTTTGTCTCTGTTCTGTCTCTGTCTCTGTTTGTCTCTGTTTGTCTCTGTTTGTCTCTGTCTCTGTTTGTCTCTGTTTGTCTCTGTTTGTCTCTGTCTCTGTTTGTCTCTGTTTGTCTCTGTCTCTGTCTCTGTCTCTGTTTGTCTCTGTTTGTCTCTGTCTCTGTTTGTCTCTGTCTCTGTTTGTCTCTGTTTGTCTCTGTTTGTCCCTGTTTGTCTCTGTCTCTGTCTCTGTCTCTGTCTCTGTCTCTGTTTGTCTCTGTTTGTCTCTGTTTGTCTCTGTCTCTGTTTGTCTCTGTTTTTCTCTGTCTCTGTCTCTGTCTCTGTTTGTCTCTGTTTGTCTCTGTTTGTCTCTGTTTGTCTCTGTCTCTGTTTGTCTCTGTTTGTCTCTGTTTGTCTCTGTCTCTGTTTGTCTCTGTTTGTCTCTGTCTCTGTCTCTGTCTCTGTCTGTCTCTGTTTGTCTCTGTCTCTGTTTGTCTCTGTTTCTGTCTCTGTTTGTCTCTGTTTGTCTCTGTTTGTCTCTGTTTGTCTCTGTCTCTGTTTGTCTCTGTCTCTGTTTGTCTCTGTTTGTCTCTGTCTCTGTTTGTCTCTGTTTGTCTCTGTTTGTCTCTGTCTCTGTTTGTCTCTGTCTCTGTTTGTCTCTGTCTCTGTTTGTCTCTGTTTGTCTCTGTTTGTCTCTGTTTGTCTCTGTCTCTGTTTGTCTCTGTCACTGTTTGTCTCTGTCTCTGTTTGTCTCTGTTTGTCTCTGTTTGTCTCTGTCTCTGTTTGTCTCTGTCTCTGTTTGTCTCTGTTTGTCTCTGTTTGTCTCTGTCTCTGTTTGTCTCTGTTTGTCTCTGTTTGTCTCTGTTTGTCTCTGTCTCTGTTTGTCTCTGTCTCTGTTTGTCTCTGTCTCTGTTTGTCTCTGTTTGTCTCTGTCTCTGTTTGTCTCTGTTTATCACGTCTCTGTTTGTCTCTGTTTGTCTCTGTTTGTCTCTGTCTCTGTTTGTCTCTGTTTGTCTCTGTCTCTGTTTGTCTCTGTCTCTGTTTCTCACGTCTCTGTTTGTCTCTGTCTCTGTTTGTCTCTGTCTCTGTTTGTCTCTGTTTGTCTCTGTTTGTCTCTGTCTCTGTTTGTCTCTGTCTCTGTTTGTCTCTGTTTGTCTCTGTCTCTGTTTGTCTCTGTCTCTGTTTGTCTCTGTCTCTGTCTCTGTTTGTCTCTGTTTGTCTCTGTCTCTGTTTGTCTCTGTCTCTGTTTGTCTCTGTCTCTGTTTGTCTCTGTCTCTATTTGTCTCTGTTTGTCTCTGTTTGTCTCTGT
The DNA here is from genome assembly GCF_021184085.1 of Oncorhynchus gorbuscha. Classification (NCBI taxonomy): domain Eukaryota; kingdom Metazoa; phylum Chordata; class Actinopteri; order Salmoniformes; family Salmonidae; genus Oncorhynchus; species Oncorhynchus gorbuscha. Next base: position 38,121 of record NW_025747331.1, read on the forward strand.
CTCTGTCTCTGTCTCTGTTTGTCTCTGTTTGTCTCTGTCTCTGTTTGTCTCTGTCTCTGTTTGTCCCTGTTTGTCTCTGTCTCTGTCTCTGTCTCTGTCTCTGTTTGTCTCTGTTTGTCTCTGTTTGTCTCTGTTTGTCTCTGTTTGTCTCTGTCTCTGTTTGTCTCTGTCTCTGTCTCTGTCTCTGTCTCTGTTTGTCTCTGTTTATCTCTGTCTCTGTTTGTCTCTGTTTGTCTCTGTTTGTCTCTGTCTCTGTTTGTCTCTGTTTGTCTCTGTCTCTGTCTCTGTCTCTGTTTGTCTCTGTTTGTCTCTGTTTGTCTCTGTTTGTCTCTGTCTCTGTTTGTCTCTGTTTGTCTCTGTCTCTGTCTCTGTCTCTGTCTCTGTTTGTCTCTGTTTGTCTCTGTTTGTCTCTGTTTGTCTCTGTTTGTCTCTGTTTGTCTCTGTTTGTCTCTGTCTCTGTCTCTGTCTCTGTCTCTGTTTGTCTCTGTTTGTCTCTGTCTCTGTTTGTCTCTGTCTCTGTTTGTCTCTGTTTGTCTCTGTTTGTCTCTGTTTGTCTCTGTCTCTGTTTGTCTCTGTCTCTGTTTGTCTCTGTTTGTCTCTGTTTGTCTCTGTTTGTCTCTGTTTGTCTCTGTTTGTCTCTGTTTGTCTCTGTTTGTCTCTGTCTCTGTCTCTGTTTGTCTCTGTTTGTCTCTGTCTCTGTTTGTCTCTGTCTCTGTTTGTCTCTGTCTCTGTTTGTCTCTGTTTGTCTCTGTTTGTCTCTGTTTGTCTCTGTCTCTGTTTGTCTCTGTCTCTGTTTGTCTCTGTCTCTGTTTGTCTCTGTCTCTGTTTGTCTCTGTCTCTGTTTGTCTCTGTTTGTCTCTGTTTGTCTCTGTTTGTCTCTGTCTCTGTTTGTCTCTGTTTGTTTGTCTGTTTGTCTCTGTTTGTCTCTGTTTGTCTCTGTCTCTGTTTGTCTCTGTCTCTGTTTGTCTCTGTTTGTCTCTGTTTGTCTGTTTGTCTCTGTCTCTGTTTGTCTCTGTTTGTCTCTGTTTGTCTCTGTTTGTCTCTGTTCTGTCTCTGTCTCTGTTTGTCTCTGTCTTGTTTGTCTCTGTTTGTCTCTGTCTCTGTTTGTCTCTGTTTATCACGTCTCTGTTTGTCTCTGTCTCTGTTTGTCTCTGTCTCTGTCTCTGTTTGTCTCTGTTTGTCTCTGTCTCTGTTTGTCTCTGTCTCTGTTTATCACGTCTCTGTTTGTCTCTGTCTCTGTTTGTCTCTGTCTCTGTTTGTCTCTGTCTCTGTTTGTCTCTGTCTCTGTTTGTCTCTGTTTGTCTCTGTCTCTGTTTGTCTCTGTCTCTGTTTGTCTCTGTCTCTGTTTGTCTCTGTTTGTCTCTGTTTGTCTCTGTCTCTGTTTGTCTCTGTTTGTCTCTGTTTGTCATGTCTCTGTTTGTCTCTGTCTCTGTTTGTCTCTGTCTCTGTTTGTCTCTGTTTGTCTCTGTTTGTCTCTGTCTCTGTTTGTCTCTGTTTGTCTCTGTCTCTGTTTGTCTCTGTCTCTGTTTGTCTCTGTTTATCACGTCTCTGTTTGTCTCTGTTTGTCTCTGTCTCTGTTTATCATGTCTCTGTTTGTCTCTGTCTCTGTTTATCATGTCTCTGTTTGTCTCTGTTTGTCTCTGTCTCTGTTTGTCTCTGTTTGTCTCTGTCTCTGTTTGTCTCTGTTTGTCTCTGTTTGTATAAAACCTGTCCATGTTTTAGTGTTTTATGTTAATAGTAATAAACCATACAATTCGGAGAACACATTCGTTATAAAATAATATTTCTATTAGTGTTGCTATGTTATATAAAGTATTATAAACTGGGTGCTTCGAGCCCTGGTTGCTGATTGGCTGACAGCCGTGGTATATCAGACCGTATGTATACCAAAGGTATGACAAAACATTTATTTTTACTGCGCTAATTATGTTAGTAACCAGTTTGTAACAGCAATAAAGCGTCTCAGGGTGTGTGATATATGGCCAATATACCACGGCTACGGGCTGTGTTCTATCTTCTTCTTTTATTTATTTAAATGTTTTAATTATTTTTTTACTTCAGTTTATTTTAGTAAATATTTCCTTAGCACTTATTTTTCTTAAAAATGCATTGTTGGTTAAGGGCTTGTAAGTAAGCATTTCACTGTAAGTCTATATACCTGTTGGATTTTGGCGCATGTGACAAATAACATTTGATTTATCCAGGCACTCTGCGTTGGGTCATGCTTTAAGAACAGCCCTCAGCCGTGGTATATTGGCCATATACCACACACCCTCGGGCCTTATTGCTTAATCATAAAATGTGTGGTTTGCATCACTTAACCCATGTTACATATAAGCAACATGAATTTTAAGTGGCTATACTATACGTCTCTGGACATCTGATGAGCATTTCGCATTGCACTCACCTTTTTGACCACAGACTGTTTCGGAGGAGCAGAACTGCCCTGTTGACAACCTGCAAAGACGTGCAATTTAGAATGATGATTTCTGGTCTGGCTATTACAAAGATCGGCCACTAGATGGTGACAAAAGTGTTTATTTCTAGGATCTCGTCTAAGAGAATTGTGTTTTTTTTCGTGTTTTGATCGGCTACGGGCACGATAGATCTGCACCAGAGGTTCCTCTGTCCTCCACTCATTACCTGTATTAATGGCACCTGTTTGTCACGATAGACCTGCACCAGAGGCTCCTCTGTCCTCCATTCGTTACCTGTATAAATGGCACCTGTTTGAACTTGTTATCAGTATAAAAGTCCACAACCTCAAACAGTCACACTCCAAACTCCTCTATGGCCAAGACCAAAGACCTGTCAAAGGACACCAGAAACAAAATTGTAGACCTGCACCAGGCTGGGAAGACTGAATCTGCAATAGGTAAGCAGCTTGGTTTGAAGAAATCAACTGTGGCAGCAATTATTAGGAAATGGAAGACATACAAGACCACTGATAATCTCCCCTCGATCTGGGACTCCACGCAAGATCTCACCCCGTGGGGTCAAAATGATCACAAGAACGGTGAGCAAAAATCCCAGAACCACACGGGGGGACCTAGTGAATGACCTGCAGAGAGCTGGGACAAAAGTAACCAAGCCTACCATCAGTAACACACTACGCCACAAGGGACTCAAATCCTGCAGTGCCAGACGTGTCCCCCTGCTTAAGCCAGTACATGTCCAGGCCCGTCTGAAGTTTGCTAGAAAGCATTTGGATGATCCAGAAGAAGATTGGGAGAATGTCATATGGTCAGATGAAATCAAAATAGAACTTTTTTGGTAAAAACTCAACTCATCGTGTTTGGAGGAGAAAGAATGCTGAGTTGCATCCATTGAACATAATACCTACTGTGAAGCATGGGGGTGGAAACATCATGCTTTGGGGCTGTTTTTCTGCAAAGAGACCAGGACGACTGATCCGTGTAAAGGAAAGAATGAATGGGGCCATGTATCGTGAGATTTTGAGTGAAAACCTCCTTCCATCAGCAAGGGCATTGAAGATGAAACGTGGCTGGGTCTTTCAGCATGACAATGATCCCAAACACACCGCCCGGGCAACGAAGGAGTGGTGTCGTAATAAGCATTTCAAGGTCCTGAAGTAGCCTAGCCAGTCTCCAGATCTCAACCCCATAGAAAATATTTGGAGGGAGTTGAAAGTCTGTGTTGCCCAGCAACAGCCCCAAAACATCACTGCTCTAGAGGAGATCTGCATGGAGGAATGGGCCAAAATACCAGCAACAGTGTTTGAAAACCTTGTGAAGACTTACAGAAAATGTTTGGCCTCTGTCATTGCCAACGTCATTGCCAACGAAGGGTATATAACAAATTATTGAGATAAACTTTTGTTATTGACCAAATACTTATTTTCCACCATAATTTGCAAATAAATTCATTAAAAATCCTACAATTTCTGGATTTCTTTTTCTCATTTTGTCTGTCATAGTTGAAGTGTACCTATGATTAAAATTACAGGCCTCTCTCATCTTTTTAAGTGGGAGGACTTGCACAATTGGTGGCTGACTAAATACTTTTTCCCCCACTGTATATATATACACACACACACACATGCTCCCTATTCCCTACATACTACCTTAACCAGAGTTGTCAGTACCAAAGGCCAAGGTTATTCAATACTCAGTACCAAATGGCTCCCTATTCCCTACATACTACTTTAAAACCAGAGTAGTCAGTACCAAGGCCAAGGGTATTCATGTCCGAAATGACTCCCTATTCCCTACATACTGCTTTAAAACCAGAGTAGTCAGTACCAAGGCCAAGTGTATTCATGTCCCAAATGACTCCCTATTCCCTACATACTACTTTAAAACCAGAGTAGTCAGTACCAAGGCCAAGGGTATTCATGTCCCAAATGACTCCCTATTCCCTACATACTACTTTAAAACCAGAGTAGTCAGTACCAAGGCCAAGGGTATTCATGTCCCAAATGACTCCCTATTCCCTACATACTACTTTAACCAGAGTAGTCAGTACCAAGGCCAAGGGTATTCATGTCCGAAATGACTCCCTATTCCCTACATACTACTTTAAAACCAGAGTAGTCAGTACCAAGGCCAAGTGTATTCATGTCCCAAATGACTCCTATTCCCTACATACTACTTTAAAACCAGAGTAGTCAGTACCAAGGCCAAGGGTATTCATGTCCCAAATGACTCCCTATTCCCTACATACTACTTTAAAACCAGAGTAGTCTGTACCAAGGCCAAGGGTATTCATGTCCCAAATGACTCCCTATTCCCTACATACTACTTTTAACCAGAGCTTTAACTTTGTCTGTTTCATGCCTCACTCTGCCTCTCCTCTCCCAGCAGCAGCAGTCCTGTTGTTTCTGATGGATAGAAACTCTGTGTGTGTGTGTTTGTATTTCCCTTCTGATAAGAAACTCTCCCTTCCTCTGAGTAAACACGTACCACTCAGAGTCGGGGGAGATGGAGGAGTGAAAAAGAAGGAAGGGGTAGAGAGGGGGTTGAAAAAGTTAGGAGAGAGGGAGAGGGCAGAGGGATTGATGGAGAGAGGGAGGGAGAGAGGGCAGAGGGATTGATGGAGAGAGAGAGGGAGAGGATTGATGGCAGAGGATTGAGGGAGAGAGGGCAGAGGGATTGAGGGAGAGAGGGCAGAGGGATTGAGGGAGAGAGGGCAGAGGGATTGATGGAGAGAGGGAGGGAGAGAGGGCAGAGGGATTGATGGAGAGAGAGAGGGAGAGAGGGCAGAGGGATTGATGGAGAGAGAGAGGGAGAGGAGGGAGGGAGAGAGGGCAGAGGGATTGATGGAGAGAGGGAGGGAGAGAGGGCAGAGGGATTGATGGAGAGAGAGGGAGAGGATGGCAGAGGGATTGATGGAGAGAGAGAGGGAGGGAGAGAGGGCAGAGGGATTGATGGAGAGAGGGAGGGAGAGAGGGCAGAGGGATTGATGGAGAGAGAGGAGGGAGAGAGGGCAGAGGGATTGATGGAGAGAGAGAGGGAGAGAGGGCAGAGGGATTGATGGAGAGAGAGAGGAGGGATTGATGGAGGGAGGGAGAGAGGGCAGAGGGATTGATGGAGAGAGGGAGGGAGAGAGGGCAGAGGGATTGATGGAGAGAGAGAGGGAGAGAGGGCAGAGGGATTGATGGAGAGAGAGAGGGAGAGAGGGCAGAGGGATTGATGGAGAGAGGGAGGGAGAGAGGGCAGAGGGATTGATGGAGAGAGAGAGGGAGAGAGGGCAGAGGGATTGAGGGAGAGAGAGAGGGAGAGAGGGCAGAGGGATTGATGGAGAGAGGGAGGGAGAGAGGGCAGAGGGATTGATGGAGAGAGAGAGGGAGAGAGGGCAGAGGGATTGAGGGAGAGAGAGGGAGAGAGGGCAGAGGGATTGATGGAGAGAGGGAGGGAGAGAGGGCAGAGGGATTGAGGAGAGAGAGAGGGAGAGAGGGCAGATGGATTGAGGGAGAGAGGGAGGGAGAGAGGGCAGAGGGATTGATGGAGAGAGGGAGGGAGAGAGGGCAGAGGGATTGATGGAGAGAGAGAGGGAGAGAGGGCAGAGGGATTGATGGAGAGAGAGAGGGAGAGAGGGCAGAGGGATTGATGGAGAGAGAGAGGGAGAGAGGGCAGAGGGGATTGATGGAGAGAGAGAGGGAGAGAGGGCAGAGGATTGATGGAGAGAGAGGGGAGAGAGGGCAGAGGGATTGATGGAGAGAGGGAGGAGAGAGAGGGCAGAGGGATTGATGGAGAGAGAGAGGGAGAGAGGGCAGAGGGATTGAGGGAGAGAGAGAGGGAGAGAGGGCAGAGGGATTGATGGAGAGAGGGAGGGAGAGAGGGCAGAGGGATTGAGGGAGAGAGAGAGGGAGAGAGGGCAGATGGATTGAGGGAGAGAGGGAGGGAGAGAGGGCAGAGGGATTGATGGAGAGAGAGAGGGAGAGAGGGCAGAGGGATTGAGGGAGAGAGGGCAGAGGGATAGAGGGAGGGAGGGCAGATGGATTGAGGAAGAGAGGGAGGGAGAGAGGGCAGATGGATTGATGGAGAGAGGGAGGGAGGGAGGGAGAGAGGGCAGATGGATTGATGGAGAGAGGGAGAGAGAGAGGGAGAGAGGGCAGAGGGATTGAGGGAGAGAGGGAGGGCAGATGGATTGAGGGAGAGAGGGAGGGAGAGAGGGCAGATGGATTGATGGAGAGAGGGAGGGAGAGAGGGCAGATGGATTGATGGAGAGAGGGAGGGAGGAGAGGGCAGAGGGAGTGAGGGAGAGAGGGCAGAGGGATGGAGGGAGGGAGAGAGGGCAGGTGGAGGGAGGGAGGGCAGAGGGAGATAGAGAGGGAGATGGAGAGGGCAGAGGGAGGGAGAGAGGGCAGATGGAGGGAGGGAGGGCGAAGAGAGGGAGATAGAGAGGGCAGAGCGAGGGAGATAGAGAGGGAGATAGAGAGAGCAGAGGGAGTGAGGGAGAGAGGGCAGAGGGATGGAGGGAGGGAGAGAGGGCAGGTGGAGGGAGGGAGGGCAGAGGGAGATAGAGAGGGAGATGGAGAGGGCAGAGGGAGGGAGAGGGCAGATGGAGGGAGGGAGGGCGAAGAGAGGGAGATAGAGAGGGCAGAGCGAGGGAGATAGAGAGGGAGATAGAGAGGGCAGATGGAGGGAGATAGAGAGGGAGATGGAGAGGGCAGAGGGAGGGAGAGGGCAGATGGAGGGAGGGCGAAGAGAGGGAGATAGAGAGGGCAGAGCGAGGGAGATAGAGAGGGAGATAGAGAGGGCAGATGGAGGGAGATAGAGAGGGAGATAGAGAGGGCAGAGGGAGGGAGATAGAGAGGGAGATGGAGAGGGCAGATGGAGGGAGGGAGGGCGAAGAGAGGGAGATAGAGATGGCAGAGGGAGATAGGGAGGGCAGAGGGAGATAGAGAGGGAGATAGAGAGGGAGATGGAGAGGGCAGAGGGAGGGAGAGGGCAGATGGAGGGAGGGAGGGCGAAGAGAGGGAGATAGAGAGGGCAGAGGGAGGGAGAGAGGGCGAAGAGAGGGAGATAGAGAGGGCAGAGGGAGGGAGATAGAGAGGGCAGAGGGAGGGAGATAGAGAGGGCAGAGGGAGGGAGATAGAGAGGAGATAGAGAGGGCAGATGGAGGGCGAAGAGAGGGAGATAGAGAGGGAGATGGAGAGGGAGATAGAGAGGGAGATAGAGAGGGCAGAGGGAGGGAGATAGAGAGGGAGATAGAGAGGGCAGATGGAGGGAGGGAGGGCGAAGAGAGGGAGATAGAGAGGGAGATAGAGAGGGAGATAGAGAGGGAGATAGAGAGGGAGATAGAGAGGGAGATGGAGAGGGAGATAGAGAGGGCAGAGGGAGGGAGATAGAGAGGGAGATAGAGAGGGCAGATGGAGGGAGGGAGGGCGAAGAGAGGGAGATAGAGAGGGCAGAGGGAGGGAGAGGTACATCTGAGAATCTGACTGAACACTACTTGAATGCACCATTAACAGAGACATTATAAACTCCTGGAATAAAGGTCCCAAACAGCACCCTATTCCCTATGTAGTGCAACGCCACTGGTCAAACGTAGTGCACTATATAGGGAATAGTGTGCCATTTGGGACAAGTATAAGAGGAGGAGGAGGGCTGACATTACAGAGAGGTAGTTCAGGAATGTTGTGTGTGTTAAGATCTAATCAACTTCCTCAGTTCTGTTTAGCTCTCTGGCACACAAATATCATACTGCCCAATAATGCTACCCTCCCTGTTATTGTAATGGTGAGAGGTTAGCATGTCTTGGAGGTATATGATATGAAATGCTAACCTCCCCTGTTATTATAATGGTGAGAGTTTAGCATGTCTTGGGGGTATGATATTTGTGGGTCTGTAACCTTCTCACTCTCCATAATCACGGTCGCATCCACATGAATGTAGAAGTGTTTAGAAACATATTATATTCTTATTTATAATAAAAGAGACTCTAACGTGACACAACACACTATTTACCAGTGATTTCTATTGGGTCCAAAATCATCTGAAACAATCAAAACAAACAGCAAATGTATCCAACAAGATTGTAGAGTCATGAGCTTTATGTGATCATCTGGTACTCGGAATATGGGACCAAATACTTACTACTTTAATACACATATACGTGAATTTGTCCCAATACTTTTGGTCCCATAAAATGGGTGATACTTTGTAAAAAAAATAGTGCTATAATTTCTAAACGGTTCACCAAATTAAACCTGACAGTTTGCAGTTTAACCTCGTAGTCGTTGTATAATTTCAAATCAAAAGTGCTGTAATTTCTAAACGTTTCTAAACATATGTCACTGTCCCAATACGTTTTGTACACAGACACTGAGTGTACAAAACATTATGAACACCTGCTCTTTCCATGACATTGACTGACCAGGTGAAATCTATGATCCCTTATTGATGTCACTTGTTAAATCCACTTCAATCAGTGTAGTTGAAGGGAGAGGGGGGGGCAGGATAAAGCAGGATGTTTAAAGCCTTGAGATATTAGAGACATGGATTGTGTATGTGTGCCATTCAGAGGGTGAATGGGTAAATCTATTTAAGTGGCTTTTGAACAGAGTATGTTAGTAGGAGCCAGACACACCGGTTCATGTCAAGAACTGCAATGCTGCTGGGTTTTGGTAAACTCAGTGTAGAACTCTGGTTAAAAAAACACAGAAACTAAAGTCATTTGGGTAAGTAACCTGCTCCCTTTCAATAGAATGGGCTCATCAGATGAGACACTGTGTGTGTTTGTGGTGAGAGACGCCTGGTGGCACAGAGAATAAATCAAAACAGTTTTCTATTTCTAATACACCATTATACACTACTGTCCTTATTTGGGTCTCTCTCTCCCCCATCTCCCTCTCTCTCTCTCTCTCTCTCTCTCCCATCTCCCTCTCTCTCCCCGATCACCCTCTCTCTCTCTCCCATCTCCCTCTCTCTCCCCCATCTCCCTCTCTCTCCCCCATCTCCCTCTCTCTCCCCCATCTCCCTCTCCATTTCTCTCTCTGTCTTTCACTCACCTCTCTGTAGCCTGTAATGTCACACAGAAATAGGGGAGGAACAGAACAAAATTTTCTTGAGCTTTTTAGGAAATTCCAAACCAATGACACCGACAGGAACCTACTACACCCCGCCCCACCCCACCCCCCATCCTCCCCACCCCCATCCTCTCTCCCTCATTGAGAGAGAGAGAGAGAGAGAGAGAGAGAGAGAGAGAGAGAGAGAGAGAGAGAGAGAGAGAGAGAGAGAGAGAGAGAGAGAGAGAGAGAGAGAGAGAGAGAGAGAGAGAGAGAGAGAGAGAGAGAGAGAGAGAGAGAGAGAGAGAGAGAGAGAGAGAGAGAGAGAGAGAGAGAGAGAGAGAGAAAGAGAGGGCGGATCGTTGGGGAGTTTCCAGTCAAAACGCCTAACAGAATACAGTGTCCTTCACTGAGGGACGCTCAGGGATTATTACGGGAATGGAGATTGTAACACTTGTTTCATTATTGTCTCTGTATTGTGACTTCACCGGTAAGTTAGACTTCTGACTCTAGTACAATGTTGTGATACAGGTGCTTGGTGAATTAGACTTGGTCTAGTAAATGTTAGACTTCTGGTCTAGTACAACGTTGTGATACAGGTGCTTGGTGAATTAGACTTCTGGTCTAGTACAATGTTGTGATACAGGTGCTTGGTGAATTAGACTTCTGGTCTAGTACAATGTTGTGATACAGGTGCTTGGTGAATTAGACTTCTGGTCTAGTACAATGTTGTGATGCTTGGTAAATTAGACTTCTGGTCTAGTACAATGTTGTGATACAGGTGCTTGGTGAATTAGACTTAGACTTCTGGTCTAGTACAATGTTGTGATACAGGTGCTTGGTGAATTAGACTTCTGGTCTAGTACAATGTTGTGATACAGGTGCTTGGTAAATTAGACTTCTGGTCTAGTACAATGTTGTGATACAGGTGCTTGGTAAATTACATTCTACTGAGATTACATCGGGAATTGTTCTAAGATGATCGTACCATTGATCATTTAACTATTTGATTTCAGGATTCCTGTTAGTATCCCCCCCAAAAAATACTTAAAAGCGAATATATATTTAGCTTTGACACATATTTAACCCATTTTTTTGGGGGGGGGGACACCGCAATGTATTTATTTTTACCTTTCCCGTTTCCATAGTGATGTCACAGTAGTTTGTTTACCAAGAGGTTCGGACGCCACAGACGGAAGTTGGCACATCGGCGGTACCGACTTCAGACGAGTCCCGTGGGGTTTGTGAGGGTCGTAGAGCAGAACGGGGAACACATTCATATTCGCGAGAGTCTCATCGTTACACTGTAGCTCTGCCTCTTTCCACAGCAGATGCAGAATGACGACAAAAGGCGGATGCAGTAGACTGAGACGCAGCACACACATAACAACAGCTTCAACAGACATATTTTGATGGGGATGTTATTACTACACCAATTAGATTGAGGCAATCGACTCCGAATAGCTTAGGTGTTTTTCTGTTTCGTTTTTCTATTTTAGTACTTTATTTATTTAATATGAGGTATTTTGAAATTGATCAATTGATCAATTGGAAAGCCTGTGTGTTTCGTGGTACTTATTAGGGCAGAGTGAAATAGTATTTGGAGTCCAAAGATTCTGTGTGGATCTGGCTGTAGGCCAGTGTGTGTGTCTGTGTGTCTGTGTGTGTGTGTGTGTGTGTGTGTGTGTGTGTGTGTGTGTGTGTGTGTGTGTGTGTGTGTGTGTGTGTGTGTGTGTGTGTTAGGCGTCACAGAGCACAATGGCAGGAAGAGGAGGGTCCAGATGTTGTCTGTGTTGCCATAGTGATAACTAGAGGTCATTAGAAGCATGGGGTCTGCTAGTACGGGAGATGTACTGTGTGTGTGTGTGTGTGTGTGTGTGTGTGTGTGTGTGTGTGTGTGTGTGTGTGTGTGTGTGTGTGTGTGTGTGTGTGTGTGTGTGTGTGTGTGTGTGTGTGTGTGTGTGTGTGTGTGTGGCAACTTCTGGGTTATGGAGTGTAACATGTAGTTGATTACCATACAGATAGATATAAACATGAGACAATAATATCGTCCTGTTTGGTTTGAACAATAAAATCAACAATAACAGAACAATAAAGTTTTCACTTGTCCTTGGTCTTCCAGATGCTGAGTGCCTGGTGGTCAGTCCTGCCAGGCTGGTGGTGAAGCATGGAGACCCAGCCTCCTCTAACTGCAGCTCAGATATCCCTGTAGAGATGGCCTGGGAAGCCACCCAGGGAGGGGTTGGTCTAACAGACAACAAGGTGAAGATCCTACGCTGGAGGGTGGACAGGTGAGAGAGGCAGACACAGATGAGACTTTTAAAACTTGTTAAAAACGTGTTAGAAAAGCCTTTAATGAATGGTTTTTACTGTTTTAGACAGTTCTGGCTTCTATTTTTGATTTATTTTAAATGCACTTTAAATATTCCATTTGATTTGACAGTGTGACTGACTGGAATATCAAACCTACATGCTACACAGACGGAGGCCTGTGTCAGGAACAGCTGAACATCACAGTTTATAGTGAGTGACCTCTCTCTTATCTTATCTTCTCTGGTGTTTCTGAATGTATTCTTACTATGGCTCTGCAGTGTTAAACACTGTGTGTTTCCCTTCCTCCACAGAGCTTCCAGACCGTGTCTCCATCAGCTACAGGAAGTACCCTGATCCGATGGTTGAGGGGGATCAGTACCTGCTGCAGTGTCTTGTCCAGAACATCGCTCCTATTGGGAGACTCACGGTGACCTTCTACAAAGTCTCTACCAATGGTGAACGGACAGTGTTATACACACAACCACTGAACAACAACATTCAACAATTGAACAATGACACTAGGGAACCGGTGTGAGCTATTCCCTGCAGTTCTCCCCCACTAGTGTTGACGACGGGGCCCAGTTGTTGTGTTCAGCCATGTTGGATCTGGGACCAGAGGGACCCCAACCTCCTCCTGTAATGGACTCAAACCGCCTCAACACCAACGTGCACTGTGAGTCCTTCTGGTTCTCTGTCTACACACATTTAGTACAACAGTTAGTTAGACACCAGACGAGTCATGACGTTGACAGATGCTGTTTTCACTTCATTTTCTCTCATTAATCAACTTGTTTCTCATCTCTCTTTATCGCTCATTAATCAACTTGTTTCTCATCTCTCTTTATCGCTTGTTTCATCCCCCCCCCAGACAAGCCTCAGATCACTATGAGTCCTGGATGTTTCTCCATGAGCATCACGGAGGGTGACACCCTATCACTTAACTGTAGTGCAAAAGGTAACCCTGCCCCCTCGTACGATTGGTTGCTCTCCCAAGCCGACCCCAACCCCATGGAAGAGAGATCCGTAGTGACCATCACCAACATTGCCAAGTCTCACTCTGGAGATTACACCTGCATCGCCAGAAACCTCCTGGGAAACAGCACCTGTACTGTTAACGTGGAGGTCACAGGTGAGACAGATGGTTGATTGGTTGGATGGATGATTGGTTGGATGGTTGGTGGGTTGGATGGATGATTGGTTGGATGGTTGATTGGTTGGGTGGTTCATTGAATGATTGGTTGGTTGGATAGATGATTGGTTGGATGGTTGATTGGTTGGATGGTTGATTGGTTGGATGGATCATTGAATGACTGGTTGGTTGGATGGATGATTGGTTGGATGGATGATTGGTTGGGTGGTTCATTGAATGACTGGTTGGTTGGATAGATGATTGGTTGGATGGTTGATTGGTTGGGTGGTTCATTGAATGACTGGTTGGTTGGATAGATGATTGGTTGGATGGTTGATTGGTTGGGTGGTTCATTGACTGATTGGTTGGTTGGATGGATGATTGGTTGGATGGTTGATTGGTTGGGTGGTTCATTGACTGATTGGTTGGTTGGTTGGATAGATGATTGGTTGGATGGATGATTGGTTGGGTGGATAGATGATTGGTTGGATGGATAGATGATTGGTTGGATGGTTGATTGGTTGGGTGGTTCATTGACTGATTGGTTGGTTGGATGGATGATTGGTTGGATGGTTGATTGGTTGGATGGTTGATTGGTTGGATGGATCATTGACTGATTGGTTGGTTGGATGGATGATTGGTTGGATGGTTGATTGGTTGGATGGTTGATTGGTTGGATGGATCATTGAATGACTGGTTGGTTGGATGGATGATTGGTTGGATGGATGATTGGTTGGATGGTTGATTGGTTGGATGGTTGATTGGTTGGATGGATCATTGAATGACTGGTTGGTTGGATGGATGATTGGTTGGATGGATCATTGAATGATTGGTAGGTTGGATGGATGATTGGTTGGATGGTTGATTTGTTGGATGGTTGATTGGTTGGATGAATGGTTGATTGGTTGGGTGGTTCATTGAATGACTGGTTGGTTGGATGGATGATTGGTTGGATGGATCATTGAATGATTGGTTGGTTGGATGGATGATTGGTTGGATGGTTGATTGGTTGGATGAATGGTTGATTGGTTGGATGGATCATTGAATGACTGGTTGGTTGGATGGATGATTGGTTGGGTGGTTCATTGAATGATTGGTTGGTTGGTTGGATAGATGATTGGTTGGATGGTTGATTGGTTGAATGGATGGATGGTTGATTGGTTGGATGGTTGATTGGTTGGATGAATGGTTGATTGGTTGGATGGATCATTGAATGACTGGTTGGTTGGATGGATGATTGGTTGGGTGGTTCATTGAATGATTGGTTGGTTGGTTGGTTGGTTGGATAGATGATTGGTTGGATGGTTGATTGGTTGAATGGATGGATGGTTGATTGGTTGGATGGTTGATTGGTTGGATGAATGGTTGATTGGTTGGATGGATCATTGAATGACTGGTTGGATGAATGGTTGATTGGTTGGGTGGTTCATTGAATGACTGGTTGGTTGGATGGATGATTGGTTGGATGGATCATTGAATGACTGGTTGGTTGGATGGATGATTGGTTGGATGGTTGATTGGTTGGGTGGTTCATTGACTGATTGGTTGGTTGCGTGGAAAGTATTCAGACCCCTTGACTTTTTCCAAATTGTGTCACTTTACAGCCATATTCTAAAATTGATTCAATTGTTTCCCCCACCTCATCAATCTACCCAGAATACCCCATAATGACAAAGCAAAAACAGGTTTTTAGACATTTTTGCAAATTTATAATAAATACAAAATGTTATCACATTCACGTAAGTATTCAGAACCTTTACTCAGTACTTTGTTGAAGCACCTTTGGCAGAGATTACAGCCCGAGTCTTCTTGAGTATGACGGTACAAGCTTGGCACACCTGTATTTGGGCTCCCGAGTGGTGCAGCGGTCTAAGGCACAGCATCTCAGTGCAAAAAGCGTCACTACAGTCTCTGGTTCGAATTGTTAGGCTCTAAATCTCAGAGTGAAAAACTCAACGAACATTTATGAAAGTTCAACCAAGTTTATTCCGCCCAGAGGGTCAATACATCTGCATTCAGACAACACATGTTTACAAGGCCTGATTGGTGGAGTTCTGCAGAGATGGTTGTCCTTCTGGAAGGTTCTCCCATCTCCACAGAGGAATTCTAGGGCTTTTTCAGAGTGACGATTGGGTTCTTGGTTAAACTCCCCAACCAAGGCCCTTCTCCTCTGATTGCTCAGTTTGGCCGGGCGGCCAGCTCTTGGAAGAGTCTTGGTGGTTCCAAATTCTTCCATTTAGGAATGATGGAGGCCACTGTGTTCTTGGGGACCTTCAATGCTGCAGATATTCTTTGGTACCCTTCCCCAGATCTGTGCCGTGACACAATCACATCTCGGCGCTCAATGGAGAATTCCTTTGACCTCGTGGCTTGGTTATTGCTCTGACATTCACTGTCAACAGTGGGACGTTACATAGACAGGTGTGTGCCTTTCCCAATCATGTCCAATCAATTGAATTTACCACAGGTAGACTCCAATCAAGTTGTAGAAACGGCTAAAGGATGATCAATGGAAACAGGATGCACCTGAGTTCAATTTCGAGTCTCATAGCAAAGTGTCCAAATACTTATGTAAATAAGGTATTTCTGTTTTTCATTTTTAATAAGTATTAAAACATATATTTAAACTGTTTTCGCTTTGTCATTATGGGGTATTGTGTGTAGATTGATGAGGGTATTTTTTTATTGAATCCATTTTAGAATAAGGCTGGAACATAAAGTGTCCTCCTCCTCTCCTCCTCCTCCTCTCCTCCTCCTCCTCCTCCTCCTCCTCCTCCTCCCCTCCTCCTCCTCCTCCTCCTCCTCCTCCTCCTCCTCCTCCTCCTCCTCCTCCTCCTCTCTCCTCCTCTCTCCTCCTCCTCCTCCTCCTCTCCTCCTCCTCCTCCCTCCTCCTCCTCCCTCTGCATCTCCCTCTCCCTCCCCTCTACTCTCCTGCCCTCTAGTGGACTACCTGCCCATCTTTGCAGGGCTGGCTGCAGCTGTGGTGGTGATCCTCTTGGTTGTCTCCTGTTTCACCTACTCCTCTTACTATAAACACAGGCGCATGGGCCACTACCAGCTGAAAGACATGTTGCCACGACGACACAAGAACAAACACGTGGTGCAACACAACGGAATGGACCAGTCCTTTATGTAGAGGAGGGGTTGGGGTCAGAGCATGTGGAATCCTGATGAGTGGGTGTGGCTCTCCACTTCCTTTATGTAGAGGAGGGGTTGGGGTCAGAGCATGTGGAATCCTGATGAGTGGGTGTGGCTCTCCACGTCCTTTATGTAGAGGAGGGGTTGGGGTCAGAGCATGTGGAATCCTGATGAGTGGGTGTGGCTCTCCACGTCCTTTATGTAGAGGAGGGGGTTGGGGTCAGAGCATGTGGAATCCTGATGAGTGGGTGTGGCTCTCCACGTCCTTTATGTAGAGGAGGGGTTGGGGTCAGAGGCTACCGCTCCCTCACAGAAAAAAAAACACACTGCTCCAAAATCGCTCCATTCATTTTTATCACAATTTAAATCACAATTTAATCTATTTTTTTGACTACCTGGACCTACCAATTGTTTTTGGGTATTGAAACTAAACAATATGGATGTGAATGAAAGGTATTTGAATAAACATGAAATGATGAACATGATTTAAAAAAAATGGTATTTGTAAACTTTATTTAACTTGTCAAGTCAGTTAAGGGGAGTTTTCCTAGCCACCGTGCTTCTACACCTGCATTGCTTGCTGTTTGGGGGTTTTAGGCTGGGTTTCTGTACAGCACTTTGAGATATCAGCTGATGTCGAAGAGCTATATAAATACATTTGATTTGAGTTAAGAACACATTCTTACTACAAACCCGGATAACGCTGGGCCAATTGTGCGCAACCACTGCCGGTTGTGATACAGCCTGGAATCGAACCAGGTCTGTAGTGGCGCTTCTATCACTGAGATGCAGTGCCTTTAGACCGGACCCAATTTCATAATAGGCTACATGTCATATTAAACAGCATATAAACACTAAGTTGGTCAGGAGCCTGAAAGGAACCAAAATGAATTATTTAGGTTAGATTATTTAAATTATTTCCAGGCTCTAGCCTACAAAGAAATACATTGTGAAGCATTTACCAGTGCAACGCAGTAGCCTGTTATGGACCAGAGTATGTGAAGCGATGCTGAAGCGGAGCAGAGCTCAATTTGACTGGATCGTGGATCGAGATTCCCAAAGGCTGGAGCGTCGGTCTTCTCCAATTTCGCTCCAGAAGCACTCACTTCAGCTGAGCGCGCCCGGCCAGCATGCATTTGTAGTCTACGTGTGTGCTGCTAATAGACCCTTGCTTTAGCTACTGTCATGGAGTTCACTAAATATGTTTTATAAAGAAACGGATTAAACACACAGGTGCTAAATCAAGGTGACTTACAAATATGAGGACCAAGAGCAAGAGAGGGAGTGTAGTGACTGTTATGTGTAAGGATGCCACCTGCTGGTATGGTGCTAAACTGGTAGGTTATATACCGGGTGCCACCTGCTGGTATGGTGCTAAACTGGTAGGTTATATACCGGGTGCCACCTGCTGGTATGGTGCTAAACTGGTAGGTTATATGCCTGCTGGTATGGTGCTAAACTGGGTGCCACCTGCTGGTATGGTGCTAAACTGGTAGGTTATATACCTGGTGCCACCTGCTGGTATGGTGCTAAACTGGTAGGTTATATACCGGGTGCCACCTGCTGGTATGGTGCTAAACTGGTAGGTTATATACCGGGTGCCACCTGCTGGTATGGTGCTAAACTGGTAGGTTATATACCTGGTGCCACCTGCTGGTATGGTGCTAAACTGGTAGGTTATATACCTGGTGCCACCTGCTGGTATGGTGCTAAACTGGTAGGTTACATACCGGGTGCCACCTGCTGGTATGGTGCTAAACTGGTAGGTTATATGCCGGGTGCCACCTGCTGGTATGGTGCTAAACTGGTAGGTTATATACCAGCTGGTGGTGCTAAACTGGTACCTGCTGGTATGGTGCTAAACTGGTAGGTTATATACCTGGTGCCACCTGCTGGTATGGTGCTAAACTGGTAGGTTATATACCGGTGCCACCTGCTGGTATGGTGCTAAACTGGTAGGTTATATACCTGGTGCCACCTGCTGGTATGGTGCTAAACTGGTAGGTTATATACCAGGTGCCACCTGCTGGTATGGTGCTAAACTGGTAGGTTATATACCGGTGCCACCTGCTGGTATGGTGCTAAACTGGTAGGTTATATACCTGGTGCCACCTGCTGGTATGGTGCTAAACTGGTAGGTTATATACGGGTGCCACCTGCTGGTATGGTGCTAAACTGGTAGGTTATATACCGGGTGCCACCTGCTGGTATGGTGCTAAACTGGTAGGTTATATACCGGGTGCCACCTGCTGGTATGGTGCTAAACTGGTAGGTTATATACCGGGTGCCACCTGCTGGTATGGTGCTAAACTGGTAGGTTACATACCGGTGCCACCTGCTGGTATGGTGCTAAACTGGTAGGTTATATACCAGGTGCCACCTGCTGGTATGGTGCTAAACTGGTAGGTTACATACCGGGTGCCACCTGCTGGTATGGTGCTAAACTGGTAGGTTACATACCGGGTGCCACCTGCTGGTATGGTGCTAAACTGGTAGGTTACATACCGGGTGCCACCTGCTGGTATGGTGCTAAACTGGTAGGTTACATACCGGTGCCACCTGCTGGTATGGTGCTAAACTGGTAGGTTACATACCGGGTGCCACCTGCTGGTATGGTGCTAAACTGGTAGGTTACATACCGGGTGCCACCTGCTGGTATGGTGCTAAACTGGTAGGTTACATACCGGGTGCCACCTGCTGGTATGGTGCTAAACTGGTAGGTTACATACCGGGTGCCACCTGCTGGTATGGTGCTAAACTGGTAGGTTATATACCGGGTGCTACCTGCTGGTATGGTGCTAAACTGGTAGGTTACATACCGGGTGCCACCTGCTGGTATGGTGCTAAACTGGTAGGTTACATACCGGGTGCCACCTGCTGGTATGGTGCTAAACTGGTAGGTTACATACCGGGTGCCACCTGCTGGTATGGTGCTAAACTGGTAGGTTATATACCGGGTGCTACCTGCTGGTATGGTGCTAAACTGGTAGGTTACATACCGGGTGCCACCTGCTGGTATGGTGCTAAACTGGTAGGTTACATACCGGGTGCTACCTGCTGGTATGGTGCTAAACTGGTAGGTTACATACCGGGTGCCACCTGCTGGTATGGTGCTAAACTGGTAGGTTACATACGCATAAACATTTCGTTCATTTTCGTTCTATTATTTATACAATAGGCCATAATTGATTTTGGCCCAATAGGCCTGGCATATTCCCACGTTCAAGGAGCTTTCCGTTTTGATTGGGCTATTTTACCTAAAAACCTTTAGGGATACATATAGATTTTTTTTTAACAGCTCTGCCTAGGCTGGCCAAATATATGAAACGCCGTTTGGGTCTTTGCATGCCAAAAAAATATACATGTCAAATAACACTTTTTGACGTGTCAATTAACACTATTTGACGTGTCAATGAACGCCATTTGACGTGTCAATTAACACTATTTGACGTTTCAAATGAGCTTGTTGACCAATCAGGACCTGAAAATGCGTTCATATTTTTTTTAACGTAGTTATTACACATTAATTACACAATCACTTGTATTTCATATGTCCCAGCGGTTCATCGTTACGTATTGTTTTGATGCTGGTAAAGTTGTCTCGCGCACCTACAGTGCAGGTCATAAATAAAAGCTAGCTCGCTCATGGATGCAAACAATGTTCTTCCCCAAAAACATAGCAAAACGACATAATCTGTTTCAGTAGCTATATAGTTAGCTAGGTATTATTTTTAGATGATGACACCTAGCTATATAGTTAGCTCGGTGTCATCATCTAAAAAGAACCCTAATTTATAAGACAGTTTTTATTTGATTAATGGTGGTCGGACCCATCTATGTGAAGCGAGCCACAGTAAGGATTAGCTAAATAGTGGACTTTGCGGTTAGCCATCAAAATAAAAGTATGTAATTGACGGTGATGCAAATGAATACAAATAGTGGAATTGTGCCGTAATTGAATAGATCATGCTAAACGAGGTTAGAATGTTATATAAAGTCAACAAAATACTATTTGTTAATTTGACAAAAATCTGTTTTAATCACACTGGATGTATTAGACTTTAGAATTGCATTGGGGGACATACTTATTTCACTGTACAGCCTTAACTATAAATTGTGGATCAATGACATGGGGTATCAGTCTACTCAGTGACACCCAGGGAACATCGTAGCTCTTATTGTGGGACTCTGAAACCACTGTGAATAGAGACACATCTATTGTCAACCTCCTGTATATACACCTCCTGTATATACACCTACTGTATATACACCTCCTGTATATACACCTCCTGTATATACACCTACTGTATATACACCTACTGTATATACACCTACTGTATATACATACACCTACTGTATATACACCTACTGTGTATTGAACACTATTCCAGAGGAAAAACAATACTGTGTGGATGTTTTGGAGTCTGATAACTCTGAGGAGGATGTTGGGAAAACATATATATTGGGTATTGATTGAGTCGACTGAGACCCCATTTCATTGATCCCCAATCCTGAAGTAAAGCTGTACAGGGCAATGTGAATGTCAATACACACACAACAAGCTGACTGGGGAGATGTGAATGTCAATACACACAACAGGCTGACTGGGGAGATGTGAATGTCAATACACACAACAGGCTGACTGGGGAGATGTGAATGTCAACACACACAACAGGCTGACTGGGGAGATGTGAATGTCATTACACACAACAGGCTGACTAGGGAGATGTGAATGTCATTACACACAACAGGCTGACTAGGGAGATGTGAATGTCATTATACACACAACAGGCTGACTGGGGAGATGTGAATGTCAATACACACAACAGGCTGACTGGGGAGATGTGAATGTCACTACACACAACAGGCTGACTGGGGAGATGTGAATGTCATTACACACACAACAGGCTGACTGGGGAGATGTGAATGTCACTACACACAACAGGCTGACTGGGGAGGTGATTTCACACAGTCACAGTCCCGGGATAAGAGCTACAACGCTAACATTTGCCTAAACTCTTCACAGTTGTGTTCTGTGAGTGTCACTGAGTAGACGGACACCCCATTTTATTTACGGAGAAAGGATTTAATAGAATAGCATGTCATATCACTAAATCTGGCATAGCCCACAACACGACACCTTGTACTGTAGAGTCCATGCCATGATGAACTGAGGCGTGTGTGTGTGAGAGAGATGGTTAAACAAAACACAGAAACTAAAGTAATTTGGGTAAGTAACCTGTTACCTTTCAATAGAATGGGCTCACTAGACAGACAGTGTGTGTTTGTGGTGAGAGTGAGAGATGGTTAAACAAAACACAGAAACTAAAGTAATTTGGGTAAGTAACCTGTTACCTTTCAATAGAATGGGCTCACTAGACAGACAGTGTGTGTTTGTGGTGAGAGTGAGAGATGGTTAAACAAAACACAGAAACTAAAGTAATTTGGGTAAGTAACCTGTTACCTTTCAATAGAATGGGCTCACTAGACAGACAGTGTGTGTTTGTGGTGAGAGACGCCTGGTGGCACAGAGAAGAATCGGACAGTTCTCTATTTTCACAACTGTCCTTATTTGGGTCTCTCTCTTTCTCTGCCCGTCTCCCTCTCTCCCCCCATCTCCCTCTCCCCTTCTCACTCACTCACTCACTCACTCACTCACTCACTCACTCACTCACTCACTCACTCACTCACTCACTCACTCACTCACTCACTCACTCACTCACTCTCTTTTGCCTTTACTGTCACACATAAATATTACTATGTTTCTTGTCTCGGGAAGTAACAGAACAACGCTCCTCACCGACAGGAACCTACACTTAGAAGCAGGAGAGAGAGAGAGGAGGAGGAGGAGGAGAGCACCCCCTCACTGCCCTTAGAAAAGCAGAGAGAGAGAGGAGGAGGAGGAGGGGCTCCCCCCCCTCACTGCCCTTAGAAGCAGGAGAGAGAGGAGGAGGAGGAGGGCTCCCCCTCACTGCCCTTAGAGAAGCAGGAGAGAGAGGAGCAGGAGGAGGGCTCCCCCTCACTGCCCTTAGAAAAGCAGGAGAGAGAGGAGGAGGAGGAGGGCTCCCCCCTCACTGCCCTTAGAAAAGCAGGAGAGAGAGGAGCAGGATGAGGGCTCCCCCTCACTGCCCTTAGAAAAGCAGGAGAGAGAGGAGGAGGAGGAGGGCTCCCCTCACTGCCCTTAGAAAAGCAGGAGAGAGAGGAGGAGGAGGAGGGCTCCCCCCTCACTGCCCTTAGAGAAGCAGGAGAGAGAGAGGAGGAGGAGGAGGGCTCCCCCTTCACTGCCCTTATAGAAGCAGGAGAGAGAGGAGGAGGAGGAGGAGGGCTCCCCCTCACTGCCCTTATAGAAGCAGGAGAGAGAGAGGAGGAGGGCTCCCCCCCCACTGCCCTTATAGAAGCAGGAGAGGGAGGAGGAGGAGGAGGAGGGCTCCCCCTCACTGCCCTTATAGAAGCAGGAGAGAGAGAGGAGGAGGGCTCCCCCTCACTGCCCTTATA
>NW_025747332.1:0-35000 GCF_021184085.1 Oncorhynchus gorbuscha
TGGGACCAGGCTAGATGAGGCTATGTGAGATATGAAACAGATCTGGGACCAGGCTATGTTCAGTGGGATTTCAATGTACTCTTTTCAACACAGACAGAGGGCCAGCCTCACAGCAATTAGCTTCTAATTAGCAGAATTAGTATAGAAACCTTTTAAAATGCAAGTCAATATAAGAATGTGTATCTCGCAAATTTACTTGGTATATTTACAGAGTCTTCAGAAAGTGTTCACACCACTTGACTTTTTCCAAATTGTGTTACAGCCTGAATTTAAAATTGAAGTGTGGAATTATGTTTTTTTTTATGTTTACAAATGAATACAAAAAAAATGTAAGCTGAAATGTCTGGACTCAATAATTATTTAATGGCTAGTTTAAATACATTTGCATAACAAGTCACATAATGAGTTGCATTGATCCACTCTGTGTGCAGTAATAGTTCACCATGATTGAATGATGACCTAATCTCTGTACTCCACACATACAATTACCTGTAACTCACAGCTGTGGGAAGTAGTTACAGGACTATGAAAGACCCCACTGCTCTACTTTTGTGAAAAACATTCAAAAACATATGCAAAAAAGTATATACAGTACCAGTCAAAAGTTTAGACAAACCTACTCATTCAAGGGTTTTCTTTATTTTTACTATGTTCTACATTGTAGAATAATAGTGAAGACATTAAAACTATGAAATAACACATATGGAATCATGTAGTAACCAAAAAAGTGTTAAACAAATCAAAATATATTTTATATTTGAGATTCTTCAAAGTAGCCACCCTTTGCCTTGATGACAGCTTTGCAAACTCTTGTCATTCTCTCAAACAGCTTCACCTGGAATGCTTTTCCAACAGTCTTGAAGGAGTTCCCACATATGCTGAGCACTTGTTGGCTGTTTTCCTTCACTCTGTGGTCCAACTCATCCCAAACCATATCAATTGTGTTGAGGTCGTGGGATTGAGGAGGCCAGGTCATCTGATGCAGCACTCCATCACTCTCCTTCTTGGTCAACTAGCCCTTACACAGCCTGGAGGTGTGTTGGGTAATTGTCCTGTTGAAAACAAATGATAGTCCCACTAAGTACAAAACCAGATGGGATGGTGTATCACTGCAAATGCTGTGGAAGCCATGCTGGTTAAGTGTGCCTTGAATTCTAAATAAATAACAGACAGTGTCACCAGCAAAGCACCCCCACACCATCACACCTCCTCCTCCATGCTTCTTGGTGGAAACCACTCATGCAGAGATCATCCGATCACCTACTCTGCCTCTCATAATGACACAGCAGTTGGAACCAAAAATTGCAAATTTGGGCTCATTAGACCAAAGGACAGATTTCCACCGGTCTAATGTCCATTGCTCGTGTTTCTTGGCCCAAGCAAGTCTCTTCTTATTATTGGTGTCCTTTAGTAGTGGTTTTTTTGCAGAAATTCGACCATGAAGGCCTCATTCACACAGTCTCTGAACAGTTGATGTTGATATCTGTCTGTTACTTGAACTCTGTGAAGCATTTATTTGGGCTGCAATTTCTGAGGCTGGTAACTCTAATGAACATATCCTCTGCAACAGAGGGAACTCTGGGTTTTCCTTTCCTGTGGCGGTGCTCATGAGAGACAGTTTTGTCATAGTGCTTGATTGTTTTTGCGACTGCACTTGAAGAAACGTTCAAAGTGCTTGAAATGTTCCGTATTGACTGACCTTCATGTCTTACAGTGGAACGCTAGGGTTTATAACGCCAGCTGACTAACAGTAAATCACCATATTGTTAAAGGGGAACACTAGGGTTTATAACGCCAGCTGACTAACAGTAAATCACCATATTGTTAAAGGGGAACACTAGGGTTTATAACGCCAGCTGACTAACAGTAAATCACCATATTGTTAAAGGGGAACACTAGGGTTTATAACGCCAGCTGACTAACAGTAAATCACCATATTGTTAAAGGGGAACACTAGGGTTTATAATGCCAGCTGACTAACAGTAAATCACCATATTGTTAAAGGGGAACACTAGGGTTTATAATGCCAGCTGACTAACAGTGAATCACCATATTGTTAAAGGGGAACACTAGGGTTTATAATGCCAGCTGACTAACAGTAAATCACCATATTGTTAAAGGGGAACACTAGGGTTTATAATGCCAGCTGACTAACAGTAAATCACCATATTGTTAAAGGGAACACTAGGGTTTATAATGCCAGCTGACTAACAGTAAATCACCATATTGTTAAAGGGGAACACTAGGGTTTATAACGCCAGCTGACTAACAGTAAATCACCATATTGTTAAAGGGGAACACTAGGGTTTATAACGCCAGCTGACTAACAGTAAATCACCATATTGTTAAAGGGGAACACTAGGGTTTATAACGCCAGCTGACTAACAGTAAATCACCATATTGTTAAGGGGAACACTAGGGTTTATAACGCCAGCTGACTAACAGTAAATCACCATATTGTTAAAGGGGAACACTAGGGTTTATAACGCCAGCTGACTAACAGTGAATCACCATATTGTTAAAGGGGAACACTAGGGTTTATAACGCCAGCTGACTAACAGTGAATCACCATATTGTTAAAGGGGAACACTAGGGTTTATAACGCCAGCTGACTAACAGTAAATCACCATATTGTTAAAGGGGAACACTAGGGTTTATAATGCCAGCTGACTAACAGTAAATCACCATATTGTTAAAGGGGAACACTAGGGTTTATAATGCCAGCTGACTAACAGTGAATCACCATATTGTTAAAGGGGAACACTAGGGTTTATAATGCCAGCTGACTAACAGTAAATCACCATATTGTTAAAGGGGAACACTAGGGTTTATAATGCCAGCTGACTAACAGTAAATCACCATATTGTTAAAGGGGAACACTAGGGTTTATAATGCCAGCTGACTAACAGTAAATCACCATATTGTTAAAGGGGAACACTAGGGTTTATAATGCCAGCTGACTAACAGTAAATCACCATATTGTTAAAGGGGAACACTAGGGTTTATAATGCCAGCTGACTAACAGTAAATCACCATATTGTTAAAGGGGAACACTAGGGTTTATAATGCCAGCTGACTAACAGTAAATCACCATATTGTTAAAGGGGAACACTAGGGTTTATAATGCCAGCTGACTAACAGTAAATCACCATATTGTTACAGGGGAACACTAGGGTTTATAATGCCAGCTGACTAACAGTAAATCACCATATTGTTAAAGGGGAACACTAGGGTTTATAATGCCAGCTGACTAACAGTAAATCACCATATTGTTACAGGGGAACACTAGGGTTTATAATGCCAGCTGACTGTAACAGTAAATCACCATATTGTTAAAGGGGAACACTAGGGTTTATAACGCCAGCTGACTGTAACAGTAAATCACCATATTGTTAAAGGGGAACACTAGGGTTTATAATGCCAGCTGACTAACAGTGAATCACCATATTGTTAAAGGGGAACACTAGGGTTTATAACGCCAGCTGACTGTAACAGTAAATCACCATATTGTTAAAGGGGAACACTAGGGTTTATAATGCCAGCTGACTAACAGTGAATCACCATATTGTTAAAGGGGAACACTAGGGTTTATAATGCCAGCTGACTGTAACAGTAAATCACCATATTGTTAAAGGGGAACACTAGGGTTTATAATGCCAGCTGACTGTAACAGTAAATCACCATATTGTTAAAGGGGAACACTAGGGTTTATAATGCCAGCTGACTAACAGTGAATCACCATATTGTTAAAGGGGAACACTAGGGTTTATAATGCCAGCTGACTAACAGTAAATCACCATATTGTTAAAGGGGAACACTAGGGTTTATAATGCCAGCTGACTAACAGTGAATCACCATATTGTTAAAGGGGAACACTAGGGTTTATAACGCCAGCTGACTAACAGTGAATCACCATATTGTTAAAGGGGAACACTAGGGTTTATAACGCCAGCTGACTAACAGTGAATCACCATATTGTTAAAGGGGAACACTAGGGTTTATAACGCCAGCTGACTAACAGTAAATCACCATATTGTTAAAGGGGAACACTAGGGTTTATAACGCCAGCTGACTAACAGTAAATCACCATATTGTTAAAGGGGAACACTAGGGTTTATAACGCCAGCTGACTAACAGTGAATCACCATATTGTTAAAGGGGAACACTAGGGTTTATAACGCCAGCTGACTAACAGTGAATCACCATATTGTTAAAGGGGAACACTAGGGTTTATAATGCCAGCTGACTAACAGTAAATCACCATATTGTTAAAGGGGAACACTAGGGTTTATAATGCCAGCTGACTAACAGTAAATCACCATATTGTTAAAGGGGAACACTAGGGTTTATAATGCCAGCTGACTAACAGTGAATCACCATATTGTTAAAGGGGAACACTAGGGTTTATAATGCCAGCTGACTGTAACAGTAAATCACCATATTGTTAAAGGGGAACACTAGGGTTTATAATAATAATAATAATATATGCCATTTAGCAGACGCTTTTATCCAAAGCGACTTACAGTCATGTGTGCATACATTCTACGTATGGGTGGTCCCGGGGATCGAACCCACTACCCTGGCGTTACAAGCGCCATGCTCTACCAACTGAGCTACATATAACGCCAGCTGACTGTAACAGTAAATCACCATATTGTTAAAGGGGAACACTAGGGTTTATAATGCCAGCTGACTAACAGTGAATCACCATATTGTTAAAGGGGAACACTAGGGTTTATAACGCCAGCTGACTGTAACAGTAAATCACCATATTGTTAAAGGGGAACACTAGGGTTTATAATGCCAGCTGACTAACAGTGAATCACCATATTGTTAAAGGGGAACACTAGGGTTTATAATGCCAGCTGACTGTAACAGTAAATCACCATATTGTTAAAGGGGAACACTAGGGTTTATAATGCCAGCTGACTGTAACAGTAAATCACCATATTGTTAAAGGGGAACACTAGGGTTTATAATGCCAGCTGACTAACAGTGAATCACCATATTGTTAAAGGGGAACACTAGGGTTTATAATGCCAGCTGACTAACAGTAAATCACCATATTGTTAAAGGGGAACACTAGGGTTTATAATGCCAGCTGACTAACAGTAAATCACCATATTGTTAAAGGGGAACACTAGGGTTTATAACGCCAGCTGACTAACAGTGAATCACCATATTGTTAAAGGGGAACACTAGGGTTTATAACGCCAGCTGACTAACAGTGAATCACCATATTGTTAAAGGGGAACACTAGGGTTTATAACGCCAGCTGACTAACAGTAAATCACCATATTGTTAAAGGGGAACACTAGGGTTTATAACGCCAGCTGACTAACAGTAAATCACCATATTGTTAAAGGGGAACACTAGGGTTTATAACGCCAGCTGACTAACAGTGAATCACCATATTGTTAAAGGGGAACACTAGGGTTTATAACGCCAGCTGACTAACAGTGAATCACCATATTGTTAAAGGGGAACACTAGGGTTTATAATGCCAGCTGACTAACAGTAAATCACCATATTGTTAAAGGGGAACACTAGGGTTTATAATGCCAGCTGACTAACAGTGAATCACCATATTGTTAAAGGGGAACACTAGGGTTTATAATGCCAGCTGACTAACAGTAAATCACCATATTGTTAAAGGGGAACACTAGGGTTTATAATGCCAGCTGACTAACAGTAAATCACCATATTGTTAAAGGGGAACACTAGGGTTTATAATGCCAGCTGACTAACAGTAAATCACCATATTGTTAAAGGGGAACACTAGGGTTTATAATGCCAGCTGACTAACAGTAAATCACCATATTGTTAAAGGGGAACACTAGGGTTTATAATGCCAGCTGACTAACAGTAAATCACCATATTGTTAAAGGGGAACACTAGGGTTTATAATGCCAGCTGACTAACAGTAAATCACCATATTGTTAAAGGGGAACACTAGGGTTTATAATGCCAGCTGACTAACAGTAAATCACCATATTGTTAAAGGGGAACACTAGGGTTTATAATGCCAGCTGACTAACAGTAAATCACCATATTGTTACAGGGGAACACTAGGGTTTATAATGCCAGCTGACTAACAGTAAATCACCATATTGTTAAAGGGGAACACTAGGGTTTATAATGCCAGCTGACTAACAGTAAATCACCATATTGTTACAGGGGAACACTAGGGTTTATAATGCCAGCTGACTGTAACAGTAAATCACCATATTGTTAAAGGGGAACACTAGGGTTTATAACGCCAGCTGACTGTAACAGTAAATCACCATATTGTTAAAGGGGAACACTAGGGTTTATAATGCCAGCTGACTAACAGTGAATCACCATATTGTTAAAGGGGAACTCTAGGGTTTATAACGCCAGCTGACTGTAACAGTAAATCACCATATTGTTAAAGGGGAACACTAGGGTTTATAATGCCAGCTGACTAACAGTGAATCACCATATTGTTAAAGGGGAACACTAGGGTTTATAATGCCAGCTGACTGTAACAGTAAATCACCATATTGTTAAAGGGGAACACTAGGGTTTATAATGCCAGCTGACTGTAACAGTAAATCACCATATTGTTAAAGGGGAACACTAGGGTTTATAATGCCAGCTGACTAACAGTGAATCACCATATTGTTAAAGGGGAACACTAGGGTTTATAATGCCAGCTGACTAACAGTAAATCACCATATTGTTAAAGGGGAACACTAGGGTTTATAATGCCAGCTGACTAACAGTAAATCACCATATTGTTAAAGGGGAACACTAGGGTTTATAATGCCAGCTGACTAACAGTAAATCACCATATTGTTAAAGGGGAACACTAGGGTTTATAATGCCAGCTGACTAACAGTAAATCACCATATTGTTACAGGGGAACACTAGGGTTTATAATGCCAGCTGACTGTAACAGTAAATCACCATATTGTTAAAGGGGAACGCTAGGGTTTATAATGCCAGCTGACTGTAACAGTAAATCACCATATTGTTAAAGGGGAACACTAGGGTTTATAATGCCAGCTGACTGACTGTAACAGTGAATCACCATATTGTTAAAGGGGAACACTAGGGTTTATAATGCCAGCTGACTAACAGTAAATCACCATATTGTTAAAGGGGAACACTAGGGTTTATAATGCCAGCTGACTAACAGTAAATCACCATATTGTTAAAGGGGAACACTAGGGTTTATAATGCCAGCTGACTAACAGTAAATCACCATATTGTTAAAGGGGAACACTAGGGTTTATAATGCCAGCTGACTGTAACAGTAAATCACCATATTGTTAAAGGGGAACACTAGGGTTTATAATGCCAGCTGACTAACAGTAAATCACCATATTGTTACAGGGGAACACTAGGGTTTATAATGCCAGCTAACTAACAGTAAATCACCATATTGTTAAAGGGGAACACTAGGGTTTATAATGCCAGCTAACTAACAGTAAATCACCATATTGTTAAAGGGGAACACTAGGGTTTATAATGCCAGCTGACTGACTGTAACAGTAAATCACCATATTGTTAAAGGGGAACACTAGGGTTTATAATGCCAGCTAACTAACAGTAAATCACCATATTGTTAAAGGGGAACACTAGGGTTTATAATGCCAGCTAACTAACAGTAAATCACCATATTGTTAAAGGGGAACACTAGGGTTTATAATGCCAGCTGACTAAACAGTAAATCACCATATTGTTAAAGGGGAACACTAGGGTTTATAATGCCAGCTGACTAACAGTAAATCACCATATTGTTAAAGGGGAACGCTAGGGTTTATAATGCCAGCTGACTAAACAGTAAAT
Source organism: Oncorhynchus gorbuscha (assembly GCF_021184085.1). Lineage (NCBI taxonomy): Eukaryota > Metazoa > Chordata > Actinopteri > Salmoniformes > Salmonidae > Oncorhynchus > Oncorhynchus gorbuscha. The sequence continues at coordinate 7,816 of NW_025747332.1, forward strand.
CACCATATTGTTGCGTCACTGGCAGAGAGAGAATATTTTGAAGAATTTTGAGAATACTTCCCAAAAATGGCTGAATTTACCGAGTAGCTCCCGAGTGTGAGAATGAGTTTATTTACAGAGGATGAAATAATGTTATGGAGACAATAAACCTACTGAAGCCGTTCATGTTGGAGCCGATCATTGCCCCAGATCAAAGAGTTTGTTCTCGTGACAGTAACACAGACCTGCCGCCTGAGACACAGACCTGCCGCCTGAGACACAGACCTGCCGCCTGAGACACAGACCTGCCGCCTGAGACACAGACCTGCCGCCTGAGACACAGACCTGCCGCCTGAGACACAGACCTGCCGCCTGAGACACAGACCTGCCGCCTGAGACACAGACCTGCCGCCTGAGACACAGACCTGCCGCCTGAGACACAGACCTGCCGCCTGAGACACAGACCTGCCGCCTGAGACACCTCAACTAGAGGGTAGCCAAACACAAACTGGTGTGAGATAAAAACATAGATTTATTTGATTTAACCTTTGTTTAACCAGGCAAGTCAGTTGAGAACAAATTCTTATTGTCAATGACGGCCTGGGAACAGTGGGTTAACTGCCTTGTTCAGGGGCAGAACGACAGATTTGTACCTTGTCAGCTCAGGGGTTTGAACTTTGCAACCTTCCGGTTACTAGTCCAACGCTCTAACTACTAGGTTACCCTGCCGCCCCGGGGATTGTGATGTCATTATGGTGTATTGTGATGTCATTATTGGGTATTGTGATGTCATTATGGGGTATTGTGATGTCATTATGGGGTATTGTGATGTCATTATGGGGTATTGTGTGTAGACTGATGAGGGGATAAAATAATGTAATCCATTGTAGAATAAAGCTGTAACATACCAAATGTGATAAAAGTGAAGGGGTCTGAATACTTCCCGAATGCTCCAGCAGAGATTGAAGAGGAAGCGATCGCTTTCTGGTTCATATACAAGTTCATTTACAAGTAGACCAGACCCAGCTGCTATCGGATTGGCATCTATGAGAGATCCACCTTCCTAAGTAGACCGGAACTGTGACAATTCTTTCAATGGTAAACGGCACGTGTAAGACTTCTTAATTTATCCACCATCTTTGTCAAGCAGCCTTTTAAGCAGCAGATCTTTAATCACTTAATCACTTTGTGTTTTATGTTTTATGACATTTGATCTATTTTATTGCTTATTTTCGTTTTCATTTTATCGTATTATGTGTGTTGCTCAAATACATTTTGAATTCTAGTTTGATTTGAAATATTGGATCTTTAATGGATGATTTTATGAATATAGACTCCATTAACTTCATAGTCTATCATTCTTATTAAGACTTTTTTTTAAAATAATGAACTAGGTTACAGGCTTACTAAATAAATGTTTGGAGTAGATTGCCTGCTGAGCTGAACAGGTGTGGGGGTGGTATGAGGACAAAAGGTATTAGTGTGTGTAAAGATCCAGAACCTTCCAGAGACGATTTATCAAGTTCTGTTTTTTATTTCTTTACATGTCTTTTTGTTTAACAAAACCTTTTTGCTCAACAACGTCGTGGAGATGCATCGGGTTTCCTTGTTTGGTGGGAAAACTGTGAAGCTCATATTATAAGGTCATATTTCCTGTTTCTGTTTGAGTCTTTTGTTTGTGTCTATTTCCTGCTTTTCATTAAATCATGTCCTTTACGATTTACAATCAATTAGTTCACATGGACAGAACATTATATTTTGTAACTTAGGCTAACGGATTGATGAAGATATATACAGTTGATGTGAAAATATTTTGAGATTTTGGTCAGTTGATTTCAATTTTTAGAAAGACTCACAAATGGAAGAAAAAAAAGCAAAATTATTGATTAACTGATTAAAGGGATCAGAGTCTGTTACATATCAATAACATTATAATGATTTACATTTACATTTATTTAGTGAAATTTAACAGACCTGTCACGCCTTGGTCATTGTATTTTGTGTTTTCATCATATATTTGGTCAGGCCAGGGTGTGACAGGGGTTTATATATTGTATTTTCGTATTGGGGTTTGTAGTAATTGGGATTGTGGATGATTAGGGGTGTTGTATAGGCTTGGCTGCCTGAGGCGGTTCTCAATCAGAGTCAGGTGATTCTCGTTGTCTCTGATTGGGAACCGTATTTAGGTAGCCTGAGTTTCGCTTTGTATTTCGTGGGTGATTGTTCCTGTCTCTGTGTAGTTTCACCAGATAGGCTGTAATAGGTTTCACGTTCCGTGTGTTGTTTTTGTATTTATTAAGTTATTTCATGTATCGAGATCTCTTCATTAAAGATCATGAGTAACCACCACGCTGCATTTCGGTCCGACTCTCTTTCTACAAACGAAGAACGCCGTTACAAGACCTTTTTGTTTATAACCACAAGGAACATTTATTGTGTAACTGGGAGTCTCGTGAGTGCAAACAACCGAAGAACATCAAAGGTAAGCGATTTAATTTATTGCTTTTCTGACTTTCGTGACCAATCTACTTGGCTGCTAGCTGTTTGTAATATTTTGTCTACTGAGAGAGATGTCCTTACATAAACGCTTGGTATGCTTTCGCCGAAAAGCTTTATTGAAATCTGACATGCCAGGTGGATTAACAACAAGTATACCTGTGTTGCTATATTACACTTGTGATTTCATGAAAATTATATACAGGGGGTACGGGTACCAAGTCAGTGTGGAGGCTATATACAGGGGATGCCGGTACCGAGTCAGTGTGGAGGCTATATACAGGGGGTACCGGTACAGAGTCAATGTGGAGGCTATATACAGGGGGTACCGGTATCGAGTCAATGTGGAGGCTATATACAGGGGGTACCGGTACCAAGTCAGTGTGGAGGCTATATACAGGGGATGCCGGTACCGAGTCAGTGTGGAGGCTATATACAGGGGGTACCGGTATCGAGTCAATGTGGAGGCTATATACAGGGGGTACCGGTACCAAGTCAGTGTGGAGGCTATATACAGGGGATGCCGGTACCGAGTCAGTGTGGAGGCTATATACACGGGGTACCGGTACAGAGTCAATGTGGAGGCTATATACAGGGGGTACCGGTACCAAGTCAGTGTGGAGGCTATATACAGGGGGTACCGGTACAGAGTCAATGTGGAGGCTATATACAGGGGGTACCGGTATCGAGTCAATGTGGAGGCTATATACAGGGGGTACCGGTACCAAGTCAGCGTGGAGGCTATATACAGGGGGTACCGGTATCGAGTCAATGTGGAGGCTATATACAGGGGGTACCGGTATCGAGTCAATGTGGAGGCTATATACAGGGGGTACCGATACCAAGTCAGCGTGGAGGCTATATACACGGGGTACTGGTACCAAGTCAATGTGCAGGCGTACAGGTTAGTCAAGGTCATTTGTACATTTGTAGGTAGTAATTTGTAGGTATGCATAGATAATAAACAGCGAGTCGCAGCAGTGTAAAATCAAAGGGAGGTTTTGGACCTTGACTGCTGTGTGGCAGCAGAGAGAACAGTCTATGACTTGGGTGACTGGAGTCTTTGACAATGTTTTAACATTGCCTAGTATTTACAGTTGAAGTTGGAAGTTTACATACACTTAGGTTGGAGTCATTAAAACTCATTTTTCAACCACTCCACAAATTTCTTGTCAGCAAACTATAGTTTTGGCAAGTCGGTTAGGACATCTACTTTGTGCATGACATGAGTAATTTTTCCAACAATTGTTTACAGACACATTATTTCACTTTTAATTCACTGTATCACAATTGCGGTGGGTCAGAAATTTACACACACTAAGTTGACTGTGCCTTTAAACAGCAGGGAAAATTATACACTTCTGATAGGCTAATTGACATCATTTGAGTCAATTGGAGGTGTACCTGTGGATGTATTTCAAGGCCTGCCTTCAAACTCTATGCCTCTTTGCTTGACATCCTGGGAAAATCAAAAGAAATCAACCAAGACCTCAGGAATCAAACTGTAGACCTCCACAAGTCTGTTTCATCCTTGGGAGCATTTTCCAAATGCCTGAAGCTACTATGTTCATCTGTACAATAGTACGCCAGTATAAACACCATGGGACCACAAAGCCGTCATACCGCTCAGGAAGGAGACGAGTTCTGTCTCCTAGAGATGAACGTACTTTGGTTGAAAAAGTGCAAGTCAATCCCAGAACAACAGCAATGGACCTTGTGAAGATGCTGGAGGAAACTGGTACAAAAGTATCAATATCCACAGTAAAATGAGTCTTATATCAACATAACCTGAAAGGCCGCTCAGCAAGGAAGAAGCCACTACTCCAAAAACCGCCATAAAAAAAAGCCAGATTACGGTTTGCAACTGCACCTTGGGTCAAAGATCGTACTTTTTGGAGAAATGTCCTCTGGTCTGATGAAACAAAAATAGACGTGTTTGGCCATAATGACCATCGTTATGTTTGGAGGATAAAGGGTGACGCTTGCAAGCCGAAGAACACCATCCCAACAGTGAAGCACAGGGGTGGCAGCATCATGTTGTGGGGGTGCTTTGCTGCAGGAGGGACTGGTGCACTTCACAAAATAGATGGCATCATAAGGCAGGAAAATTACGTGGATAAATTGAAGCAACATCTCAAGACATCAGTCAGGAAGTTAAAGCTTTGTTGCATATGGGTCTTCCAAATGGACAATGACCCTAAGCATACTTTCAAAGTTGTGGCAAAATGGCTTAAGGACAAAAAAGTCAAGGTATTGGAGTGGCCATCACAAAGCCCTGACCTCAATCCTATAGAACATTTGTGGGCAGAACGTAAAAAGCGTGTGCGAGTAAGGAGGCCTACAAACCTGAGTCAGTTACACCAGCTCTGTCAGGAGGAATGAGCCATAATTCACCCAACTTATTGTGGGAAGCTTGTGGAAGGCTACCCGAAACGTTTGATCCAAGTTAAACAATTTAAAGACAATGCTACCAAATACTAATTGAGGGAATGAAAACTTCTGAATGTGATGAATGAAATAAAAGCTGAAATAAATCATTCTCTCTACTATTATTCTGACATTTCACATTTTTAAAATAATGTGGTGATCCTTTTTTTGTTCACCTTTTTTTAGACCTGGCCAAGATAAAGCAAAGCAGTGTGACACAAACAACAACACAGAGTTACACATAAACAAATGTACAGTCAATAACACAATAGAAAATATGTATACAGTGTGTGCAAATGTAGTAAGGAGGTAAGGTAATAAATAGGCCATAGTAGCGAAGTAATTACAATTTAGCAAATCAACACTGGAGTGATGAGCAGATGATGATGTGCAAGTAGAGATATTGGTATGCAAAAGAGCAAGAAAGTAAATAATAACAATATGGGGATGAGGTAGTTGGATGGGCTATTTACAGATGGGCTGTTTACAGATGGGCTGTTCACAGATGGGCTGTATACAGCTGCAGCGATCGGTAAGCTGATCAGATAGCTGATGCTTAAAGTTAGTGAGGGAGATGTAAGTCTCCAACTTCAGCTATTTTTGCAATTCATTCCAGTCATTGGCAGCAGAGAACTGGAAGGAAAGGCAGCCAAAGGAAGTGTTGGCGTTGGGGATGACCAGTGAAATATACCTGCTGGAGCGCGTGGTGTTGCCATCGTGACCAGTGAACTGAGATAAGGCGGAGCTTTACCTAGCAAAGACTTATAGATGACCTGGAGCCAGTGGGTCTGGCGACGAATATGTAGTGAAGGCCAGCCGACGAGAGCATACAGATCGCAGTGGTGTGTGGTATATGTTTTTTTTTGGTGACAAAACGGATTGCGCTGTGATAGACCACATTCAGTTTGCTGAATAGGTCCTAAATGACCTAAGACAGGGATTTTTTTTACTAGAATTACATGTCAGGAATTGTGAAAAACTGAGTTTAAATGTTTTTTGGCTAAGGTGTATGTAAACTTCCGACTTCAATCATATCTTCAACCAAAACTTAATATTAGACAAAGGGAACTTAAGTTTACAACATATTAATTTATTTAATTAACCAATTTATATTCACCCAATTCTCCCCTGTTTGACAAAATCATTGTCCCTTAATATGCATAAAATAGGCCATCAGAAAGGGGACAAATACTTGTTTTTTTTAAGGTGTATGTAAACTTCAACTTCAACAGTATATATATTTACAAAAAAAGACATGGGGCTTAGAAATGATGTAGAGAATCACAGTGATGGAAGCTACAATCTAGCTGCACTATTAAAGCTGATCTACCGCGTCAAAATTAAATAAATAAACTATTACGTGCTTAAACCTAATCCAAACATTCCATTTCACAGGCAGCGCAGCAGTGCAACAGATGTTTTCAAATTGAAGTCAGTCTCTCTCTCTCTCTCTCTCTCTCTCTCTCTCTCACACTCACACACACACACACACACACACACACACACACACACACACACACACACACACACACACACACACACACACACACACACACACACACACACACACACACACACACACACACACACACACACACACACACACACACACACACACACACACACACACACACACACATAAATATAGGAACATCATGAGGCTGTTGCAAAGGTTTTATTGAAGGAAGGGGAATAACCATGACAACATGTCCCAGCCAAATGTCTTATGGGTACAGCCAATAAACTTTGGCGTACAATGTGTACAGCCAACAAACTGTGGCGTACAATGTGTACAGCCAAGAAACTGAGCTGTACAATGTGTACAGCCAACAAACTGTGGCGTACAATGTGTACAGCCAACAAACTGGGGTGTACAATGTGTACAGCCAGCAAACTGGGGTGTACAATGTGTACAGCCAGCAAACTGGGGTGTACAATGTGTACAGCCAGCAAACTGGGGTGTACAATGTGTACAGCCAGCAAACTGGGGTGTACAATGTGTACAGCCAGCAAACGGGGGTGTACAATGTGTACAGCCAGCAAACTGGGGTGTACAATGTGTACAGCCAGCAAACTGGGGTGTCCAATGTGTACAGCCAGCAAACTGGGGTGTACTTTAGCAGCAAAAGAAAGACAGGTCTGTAGTTTTTGACAATAGAAATGTTGAGTTACGGTTTCCTGAGGAGGGGAGCGACTCTGGACATTTTGAAGTCAGACAATGACTTCGCAGCCAGTTGTCAGGGATGAGTTGATGAGGGAAGTGAGGAATGGGAAAAGGTCTCCTCAGATGGTCTGGAATAATGGAGGAGGGGATGGGGTTGAGTGAATGAGGAACGGACGTCGTCAACCTTTCTTTCAACTAAGTCATCCGAAGAGAGGGAGGACGGAGGGGGAGGGTAGGGTATGATTTAGGAGGGAGGAGAAGGTGGAAAATAGTTTCCTAGGATTAGAGGCTGAAGCATGATATTTAGAGTGGTAGAAAGTGGCTTTAACAGCAGATACAGAGGAAGAGAAGATAGAGAGGAGAGATTGAAAGGATGATAGGTCCTCGGGAAGTTCAGTTGAGTTTTTCTCCATTTTCTGTTCTGTAAGCTCGCAATGAGTCACTCAGACAGAGAGCATGAGGGGAGGGCCTAGCCGGCTGGGAGGAAAGGGGAGAGTGCGAGTCATATGATGCGGAAAGGGAGGAGAGTAGGGTAGAAGAGGCAGGATCGGGAGACAGGAGGTAGGATTTAGCAGAAGGAAGAAATTATAGGATTGAAAAGGACAGTAGTGAGAGAGAGAGAGAGAGAGAGAGAGAGAGAGAGAGAGAGAGAGAGAGAGAGAGAGAGAGAGAGAGAGAGAGAGAGAGAGAGAGAGAGAGAGAGAGAGAGAGAGAGAGAGAGAGAGAGAGAGAGAGAGAGAGAGAGAGAAGATTGCGACAGTGCATGACCATCTCTGGTAGGGGCTGAGTGGTTAGGGTTGGAGGAAAGGGAGACGGACAATGAAACAAAATAGTGATGAGAGACCTGGAGGGGGTCACAGTGAGATTAGTAGGAGAACAGAGACCTGGAGGGGGTCACAGTGAGATTAGTAGGAGAACAGAGACCTGGGGGGGGTCACAGTGAGATTAGTAGGAGAACAGAGACCTGGAGGGGGTCACAGTGAGATTAGTGGGAGAACAGAGACCTGGAGGGGGTCACAGTGAGATTAGTAGGAGAACAGAGACCTGGAGGGGTTACAGTGAGATTAGTGGGAGAACAGAGACCTGGAGGGGTCACAGTGAGATTAGTGGGAGAACAGAGACCTGGAGGGGTCACAGTGAGATTAGTAGGAGAACAGAGACCTGGAGGGGGTCACAGTGAGATTAGTAGGAGAACAGAGACCTGGGGGGTCACAGTGAGATTAGTAGGAGAACAGAGACCTGGAGGGGGTCACAGTGAGATTAGTGGGAGAACAGAGACCTGGAGGGGGTCACAGTGAGATTAGTAGGAGAACAGAGACCTGGAGGGGGTTACAGTGAGATTAGTGGGAGAACAGAGACCTGGAGGGGGTCACAGTGAGATTAGTGGGAGAACAGAGACCTGGAGGGGGTCACAGTGAGATTAGTAGGAGAACAGAGACCTGGAGGGGGTCACAGTGAGATTAGTGGGAGAACAGAGACCTGGAGGGGGTTACAGTGAGATTAGTAGGAGAACAGAGACCTGGAGGGGGTCACAGTGAGATTAGTAGGAGAACAGAGACCTGGAGGGGGTCACAGTGAGATTAGTAGGAGAACAGAGACCTGGAGGGGGTCACAGTGAGATTAGTGGGAGAACAGAGACCTGGAGGGGGTCACAGTGAGATTAGTGGGAGAACAGAGACCTGGAGGGGGTCACAGTGAGATTAGTAGGAGAACAGAGACCTGGAGGGGGTCACAGTGAGATTAGTGGGAGAACAGAGACCTGGAGGGGGTCACAGTGAGATTAGTAGGAGAACAGAGACCTGGAGGGGGTCACAGTGAGATTAGTGGGAGAACAGAGACCTGGAGGGGGTCACAGTGAGATTAGTAGGAGAACAGAGACCTGGAGGGGGTTACAGTGAGATTAGTAGGAGAACAGAGACCTGGAGGGGGTCACAGTGAGATTAGTAGGAGAACAGAGACCTGGAGGGGTCACAGTGAGATTAGTAGGAGAACAGAGACCTGGAGGGGTCACAGTGAGATTAGTAGGAGAACAGAGACCTGGAGGGGGTCACAGTGAGATTAGTAGGAGAACAGAGACCTGGAGGGGGTCACAGTGAGATTAGTGGGAGAACAGAGACCTGGAGGGGTCACAGTGAGATTAGTAGGAGAACAGAGACCTGGAGGGGTTACAGTGAGATTAGTGGGAGAACAGAGACCTGGAGGGGTCACAGTGAGATTAGTGGGAGAACAGAGACCTGGAGGGGGTCACAGTGAGATTAGTAGGAGAACAGAGACCTGGAGGGGGTCACAGTGAGATTAGTGGGAGAACAGAGACCTGGAGGGGTTACAGTGAGATTAGTAGGAGAACAGAGACCTGGAGGGGTCACAGTGAGATTAGTAGGAGAACAGAGACCTGGAGGGGGTCACAGTGAGATTAGTAGGAGAACAGAGACCTGGAGGGGTCACAGTGAGATTAGTGGGAGAACAGAGACCTGGAGGGGTCACAGTGAGATTAGTGGGAGAACAGAGACCTGGAGGGGTCACAGTGAGATTAGTAGGAGAACAGAGACCTGGAGGGGGTCACAGTGAGATTAGTGGGAGAACAGAGACCTGGAGGGGTCACAGTGAGATTAGTAGGAGAACAGAGACCTGGAGGGGGTCACAGTGAGATTAGTGGGAGAACAGAGACCTGGAGGGGGTCACAGTGAGATTAGTAGGAGAACAGAGACCTGGAGGGGTTACAGTGAGATTAGTAGGAGAACAGAGACCTGGAGGGGGTCACAGTGAGATTAGTAGGAGAACAGAGACCTGGAGGGGTCACAGTGAGATTAGTAGGAGAACAGAGACCTGGAGGGGGTCACAGTGAGATTAGTAGGAGAACAGAGACCTGGAGGGGGTCACAGTGAGATTAGTGGGAGAACAGAGACCTGGAGGGGGTCACAGTGAGATTAGTGGGAGAACAGAGACCTGGAGGGGTCACAGTGAGATTAGTAGGAGAACAGAGACCTGGAGGGGGTCACAGTGAGATTAGTGGGAGAACAGAGACCTGGAGGGGGTCACAGTGAGATTAGTAGGAGAACAGAGACCTGGAGGGGGTCACAGTGAGATTAGTGGGAGAACAGAGACCTGGAGGGGGTCACAGTGAGATTAGTAGGAGAACAGAGACCTGGAGGGGTTACAGTGAGATTAGTAGGAGAACAGAGACCTGGAGGGGGTCACAGTGAGATTAGTAGGAGAACAGAGACCTGGAGGGGGTCACAGTGAGATTAGTAGGAGAACAGAGACCTGGAGGGGGTCACAGTGAGATTAGTAGGAGAACAGAGACCTGGAGGGGGTCACAGTGAGATTAGTAGGAGAACAGAGACCTGGAGGGGGTTACAGTGAGATTAGTGGGAGAACAGAGACCTGGAGGGGGTCACAGTGAGATTAGTGGGAGAACAGAGACCTGGAGGGGGTCACAGTGAGATTAGTGGGAGAACAGAGACCTGGAGGGGTCACAGTGAGATTAGTAGGAGAACAGAGACCTGGAGGGGTTACAGTGAGATTAGTGGGAGAACAGAGACCTGGAGGGGTCACAGTGAGATTAGTGGGAGAACAGAGACCTGGAGGGGTCACAGTGAGATTAGTGGGAGAACAGAGACCTGGAGGGGTTACAGTGAGATTAGTGGGAGAACAGAGACCTGGAGGGGTCACAGTGAGATTAGTGGGAGAACAGAGACCTGGAGGGGGTCACAGTGAGATTAGTGGGAGAACAGAGACCTGGAGGGGGTCACAGTGAGATTAGTGGGAGAACAGAGACCTGGAGGGGGTCACAGTGAGATTAGTAGGAGAACAGAGACCTGGAGGGGGTCACAGTGAGATTAGTAGGAGAACAGAGACCTGGAGGGGGTTACAGTGAGATTAGTGGGAGAACAGAGACCTGGAGGGGGTCACAGTGAGATTAGTGGGAGAACAGAGACCTGGAGGGGGTCACAGTGATATTAGTAGGAGAACAGAGACCTGGAGGGGGGTTACAGTGAGATTAGTAGGAGAACAGAGACCTGGAGGGGGTTACAGTGAGATTAGTAGGAGAACAGAGACCTGGAGGGAGGGGGTTACAGTGAGATTAGTAGGAGAACAGAGACCTGGAGGGAGGGGGTTACAGTGATATTAGTAGGAGAACAGAGACCTGGGGGGTTACAGTGAGATTAGTAGGAGAACAGAGACCTGGAGGGGTTACAGTGAGATTAGTAGGAGAACAGAGACCTGGAGGGGGTTACAGTGAGATTAGTAGGAGAACAGAGACCTGGAGGGAGGGGGGTTACAGTGATATTAGTAGAACAGAGACCTGGAGGGAGGGGGGTTACAGTGATATTAGTAGGAGAACAGAGACCTGGAGGGAGGGGGGTTACAGTGAGATTAGTAGGAGAACAGAGACCTGGAGGGGGCTACAGTGAGATTAGTAGGAGAACAGAGACCTGGAGGGAGGGGGGGGTTGCAGTGAGATTAGTAGGAGAACAGAGACCTGGAGGGGGGTTATAGTGAGATTAGTAGGAGAACAGCCTCCAGTAAAGATGAGGTAAAGCATATGGCCTTGTGAGTTGGAGGGGACAGCGAAAGGGTGAGTTTAAAAGAGAGGGGAAAGAGAGTTGGAAAAAAAATAATCGAAGGCAGATGTTTGGAGCTTGAAGTCGCCAGGTACGAAGAGCGTGTGTGACTCGCACTCTCCCCTCATTACGCACCCCTAGCAACCCTCATTACGCACACCTGGCAACCCTCATTACGCACACCTGGCAACCCTCATTACGCACACCTAGCAACCCTCATTACGTACACCTGGCAACCCTCATTAGTTACACCTGGCAACCCTCATTACGCACACCTAGCAACCCTCATTACGCACACCTGGCAACCCTCATTACGCAAACCTGGCAACCCTCATTACATACACCTGGCAGCCTTCATTACACACCTGGCAACCCTCATTATGCACACCTGGCAACCCTCATTACGTACACCTGGCAACCCTCATTACGCACACCTGGCAACCCTCATCACTACTCTGATTACTTCCCCTTTTATCTAGTCATCTGTAACTCATCAGGCAGTATTGGTTCTACTCTCCTGTCCAGACGCTTCACTCCATTTTCGTTATTATTAATCCATTTCGATCTACTTCCTGACTCCCTGCGTTTCTGTTACATTAACTATATATATATATAACTATGTATATAAGAAAACACAGCCATTTTCTTTCACATATCTCTAAGGTCTCCTGTATATGAAACGTATGGTTGTGTAAAAATATTTTACTGCAAAAGTTGTTCAATTGATAGATATTGTGACTCCCCCTTAAAAACGTGCAGAATAATGCCTGGCTGGAAGGGGTCATTAGCTCATGCCTGGCTGGAAGGGGTCATTAGCTCATGCCTGGCTGGAGGGGGTCATTAGCTCATGCCTGGCTGGAAGGGGTCATTAGCTCATGCCTGGCTGGAAGGGGTCATTAGCTCATGCCTGGCTGGAGGGGGTCATTAGCTCATGCCTGGCTGGAGGGGGTCATTAGCTCATGCCTGGCTGGAAGGGGTCATTAGCTCATGCCTGGCTGGAGGGGGTCATTAGCTCATGCCTGGCTAGAGGGGGTCATTAGCTCATGCCTGGCTGGAAGGGTCATTAGCTCATGCCTGGCTGGAGGGGTCATTAGCTCATGCCTGGCTGGAGGGGGTCATTAGCTCATGCCTGGCTGGAAGGGGTCATTAGCTCATGCCTGGCTGGAAGGGGTCATTAGCTCATGCCTGGCTGGAGGGGGTCATTAGCTCATGCCTGGCTGGAGGGGTCATTAGCTCATGCCTGGCTGGAAGGGGTCATTAGCTCATGCCTGGCTGGAGGGGGTCATTAGCTCATGCCTGGCTAGAGGGGGTCATTAGCTCATGCCTGGCTGGAAGGGGTCATTAGCTCATGCCTGGCTGGAGGGGGTCATTAGCTCATGCCTGGCTGGAGGGGGTCATTAGCTCATGCCTGGCTGGAGGGGGTCATTAGCTCATGCCTGGCTAGAGGGTATCTACCATACATACACAAACAGAATTAGAATATCTTCATGCATCATGGATGGACCTGTAAACACACATAAAATAGACAGAAATATCAACGATGAATATTTATGAAGATTATAAACTTCACTTTTTGTATTGTAATGGTCCTGCATGACAAAAATATATATATATTTTTTATTTATTTTGTAAACAAGTGGTCTCACACATCAAAATTACATTTTGTTGAGGTCCAAGTTTTCCTAAAGGATGTTGTATCCTTAGCCTGTAGTCTTCCAATTAAATCAGGGGGCCATCACAGATTATATTATATATTATTATATTCATTATATTATATTATATTATTATTATTATTATATTATTATATTTTGTCCAGATCTAATACGCCGTCCAAAAATGCAATGTGGCTGCCATAATACTGCAATATTTGACAGAGGTTACATCACCTGTAAATATGAATTGTGTACAACGCAACTACAAAGAGCGTTACTGTAAATCAATTACATTCCGAATCCAATATGGCCGACATGATTACATTCAAACACCTTAGCCTGCATATAAGTAGCCCTTATTGTGTTACAGTGTTACTGTGTCTTTAAAATGTTTCCTAAGGCTCTTGGTATATCTAGGACTATGAGTGGCACTGTCATGCCTCTGTTGTGTTTGAATACCTGAAGCCAAATAGCTTTTTCAATGTGTGTTCATGTTTAAATCTCATTCACACACTTACAGCATATCAACAATGTGCAATTCCACAACAATACTAGGTAATATTAGGTAACCCACTCTGTACCGGTACAGAGTCAATGTGCGCCGGTTAGTGGCTTAGGTAATCGGTACAGAGTCAATGTGCGCCGGTTAGTGGCTTAGGTAATCGGTACAGATTCAATGTGCACCGGTTAGTGGGTTAGGTAATCGGTACAGAGTCAATGTGCGCCGGTTAGTGGCTTAGGTAATCGGTACAGAGTCAATGTGCACCGGTTAGTGGGTTAGGTAATCGGTACAGAGTCAATGTGCACCGGTTAGTGGGTTAGGTAATCGGTACAGAGTCAATGTGCACCGGTTAGTGGCTTAGGTAATCGGTACAGAGTCAATGTGCACCGGTTAGTGGCTTAGGTAACCGGTACAGAGTCAATGTTCACCGGTTAGTGGGTTAGGTAACCCACTCTGTACCAGTACAGAGTCAATGTTCACCGGTTAGTGGGTTAGGTAATCGGTACAGAGTCAATGTGTACCGGTACAGATTCAATGTTCACCGGTTAGTGGGTTAGGTAACCCACTCTGTACCGGTACAGAGTCAATGTTCACTGGTTAGTGGGTTAGGTAACCCACTCTGTACCGGTACAGAGTCAATGTTCACTGGTTAGTGGGTTAGGTAACCCACTCTGTACCGGTACAGAGTCAATGTGCACCGGTTAGTGGGTTAGGTAATCGGTACAGAGTCAATGTGTACCGGTACAGAGTCAATGTTCACCGGTTAGTGGGTTAGGTAACCCAATCTATACCGGTACAGAGTCAATGTGTACCGGTACAGAGTCAATGTTCACCGGTTAGTGGGTTAGGTAACCCACTCTGTACCGGTACAGAGTCAATGTTCACTGGTTAGTGGGTTAGGTAACCCACTCTGTACCGGTACAGAGTCAATGTTCGCCGGTTAGTGGGTTAGGTAACCCACTCTGTACCGGTTCAATGTGCACCGGTTAGTGGGTTAGGTAATCGGTACAGAGTCAATGTGTACCGGTACAGAGTCAATGTTCACCGGTTAGTGGGTTAGGTAACCCACTCTTTACCGGTACAGAGTCAATGTGCACCGGTTAGTGGGTTAGGTAACCCACTCTGTACCGGTACAGAGTCAATGTTCACTGGTTAGTGGGTTAGGTAACCCACTCTGTACCGGTACAGAGTCAATGTGCACCGGTTAGTGGGTTAGGTAATCGGTACAGAGTCAATGTGTACCGGTACAGAGTCAATGTGCACCGGTTAGTGGGTTAGGTAACCCACTCTGTACCGGTTCAATGTGCACCGGTTAGTGGGTTAGGTAATCGGTACAGAGTCAATGTGTACCGGTACAGAGTCAATGTTCACCGGTTAGTGGGTTAGGTAACCCACTCTTTACCGGTACAGAGTCAATGTGCACCGGTTAGTGGGTTAGGTAACCCACTCTGTACCGGTACAGAGTCAATGTTCACTGGTTAGTGGGTTAGGTAACCCACTCTGTACCGGTACAGAGTCAATGTGCACCGGTTAGTGGGTTAGGTAATCGGTACAGAGTCAATGTGTACCGGTACAGAGTCAATGTGCACCGGTTAGTGGGTTAGGTAACCCACTCTGTACCGGTACAGAGTCAATGTGCACCGGTTAGTGGGTTAGGTAATCGGTACAGAGTCAATGTGTACCGGTACAGAGTCAATGTTCACCGGTTAGTGGGTTAGGTAACCCACTCTGTACCGGTACAGAGTCAATGTGCACCGGTTAGTGGGTTAGGTAATCGGTACAGAGTCAATGTGTACCGGTACAGAGTCATTGTGCACCGGTTAGTGGGTTAGGTAACCCACTCTATACCGGTACAGAGTCAATGTTCACCGGTTAGTGGGTTAGGTAATCGGTACAGAGTCAATGTTCACCGGTTAGTGGGTTAGGTAACCCACTCTATACCGGTACAGAGTCAATGTGCACCGGTTAGTGGGTTAGGTAACCCACTCTGTACCGGTACAGAGTCAATGTTCGCCGGTTAGTGGGTTAGGTAACCCACTCTGTACCGGTTCAATGTGCACCGGTTAGTGGGTTAGGTAATCGGTACAGAGTCAATGTGTACCGGTACAGAGTCAATGTTCACCGGTTAGTGGGTTAGGTAACCCACTCTTTACCGGTACAGAGTCAATGTGCACCGGTTAGTGGGTTAGGTAACCCACTCTGTACCGGTACAGAGTCAATGTTCACTGGTTAGTGGGTTAGGTAACCCACTCTGTACCGGTACAGAGTCAATGTGCACCGGTTAGTGGGTTAGGTAATCGGTACAGAGTCAATGTGTACCGGTACAGAGTCAATGTGCACCGGTTAGTGGGTTAGGTAACCCACTCTGTACCGGTACAGAGTCAATGTGCACCGGTTAGTGGGTTAGGTAATCGGTACAGAGTCTTGTGTACCGGTACAGAGTCAATGTTCACCGGTTAGTGGGTTAGGTAACCCACTCTGTACCGGTACAGAGTCAATGTGCACCGGTTAGTGGGTTAGGTAATCGGTACAGAGTCAATGTGTACCGGTACAGAGTCAATGTGCACCGGTTAGTGGGTTAGGTAACCCACTCTGTACCGGTACAGAGTCAATGTGCACCGGTTAGTGGGTTAGGTAATCGGTACAGAGTCAATGTGTACCGGTACAGAGTCAATGTTCACCGATTAGTGGGTTAGGTAACCCACTCTGTACCGGTACAGAGTCAATGTGCACCGGTTAGTGGGTTAGGTAATCGGTACAGAGTCAATGTGTACCGGTACAGAGTCATTGTGCACCGGTTAGTGGGTTCGGTAACCCACTCTATACCGGTACAGAGTCAATGTTCACCGGTTAGTGGGTTAGGTAATCGGTACAGAGTCAATGTTCACCGGTTAGTGGGTTAGGTAACCCACTCTATACCGGTACAGAGTCAATGTGCACCGGTTAGTGGGTTAGGTAACCCACTCTGTACCGGTACAGAGTCAATGTTCACCGGTTAGTGGGTTAGGTAACCGGTACAGAGTCAATGTGCACCGGTTAGTGGGTTAACTAATCTACAGATTGTAAATGAAAGATAAAACATTGAATAATAGTAAAAGTATAATTATGTTATTTATCGATGTATAGCAACGAATAAGTTAGTCCTAAATATTTCCAAAACTAAAAGCATTGTATTTGGGACAAATTATTCACTAAACTCTAAACTTCAACTCCGTCTCATAATGAATAATGTGTAAATTGAGCAAGTTGAGGTGACTAAACTGCGTGGAGTAACCCTGGATTGTAAACTGTCATGGTCCAAACATGCTGATGCAATAGTAGCTAAGATGCGGCGAAGTCTGTCCATAAAAAAGCCCTGCTCTGCCTTCTTAACAACACTATCAACAAGGCAGGTCCTACAGGCCCTAGTTTCTACCTTCTTAACAGCACTATCAACAAGGCAGGTCCTACAGGCCCTAGTTTCTACTTTCTTAACAGCACTATCAACAAGGCAGGTCCTACAGGCCCTAGTTTCTACCTTCGTATAACACTATCAACAAGGCAGGTCCTACAGGCCCTAGTTTCTACTTTCTTAACAGCACTATCAACAAGGCAGGTCCTACAGGCCCTAGTTTCTACCTTCGTATAACACTATCAACAAGGCAGGTCCTACAGGCCCTAGTTTCTACTTTCTTAACAGCACTATCAACAAGGCAGGTCCTACAGGCCCTAGTTTCTACCTTCGTATAACACTATCAACAAGGCAGGTCCTACAGGCCCTAGTTTCTACCTTCTTATAACACTATCAACAAGGCAGGTCCTACAGGTCCTAGTTTCTACCTTCTTAACAACACTATCAACAAGGCAGGTCCTACAGGCCCTAGTTTCTACCTTCTTAACAACACTATCAACAAGGCAGGTCCTACAGGCCCTAGTTTCTACCTTCTTATAACACTATCAACAAGGCAGGTCCTACAGGCCCTAGTTTCTACCTTCTTAAAAACAATATCAACAAGGCAGGTCCTACAGGACCTAGTTTTGTTGCACCTAGACTACTGTTTTGACTAGAGACCCAGATATTGTCAACGGGACAACAGTAACAACAATAACCAAGGGTCAAAATAACCATACACTGAACAATAACAATAAGCATACAGTAGAGGACATGTGCAGGTTGATTGGTCTGTCAGACACTGTCCCTCCACCTATGGCAGGCAGCAATGAGGTGCGCTGCCAACCCACAGCTCTCTGCATCCTCCCCCAACAGGACGGGTAGCCTATCCTCGTCAGAGAGGTATTTGAAACCTTGAATAAGGGTTTAAAATTTGGGGAAATGACACTCTTTAATTGTTTTATATTTTTGACATTTTGTCAGGAAATGCAGCTCTGTCTCGGGTTCTGCTGTGGTGCAGTGGTTGCACAAGCCTTTCCTCTACAGGGAGCCATGTTTTTCCTGTGTCTACCCTTCTGGCAAGACTGTGCTCACTGAGCCTGTACTTTGTCAAGGTTTCAGTCTCTCTCTCTCTCTCTCTCTCTCTCTCTCTCTCTCTCTCTCTCTCTCTCTCTCTCTCTTTCTCTCTCTCTCTCTGTATATCAATTTAATTAAATTTGCTTTATTGGCATGACGTAACTATGTACATATTGCCAAAGCTTACTTTGGAGATTTACAATATTAACATAATTAATAACAATAATCAATATTGTCAACGGGACAACAGTAACAACAATAACCAAGGGTCAAAATAACCATACACTGAACAATAACAATAAGCATAGAGGACATGTGCAGGTTGATTGGTCTGTCAGACACTGTCCCTCATCAAATGGCAGGCAATTCTATGTTTCCCTCTCTCGCTCCCTGTCTCTCCATCTCTCTCTCTCTCTCTCTCTCTCTCTCTCTCTCTCTCTCTCTCTCTCTCTCTCTCTCTCTCTCTCTCTCTCTCTCTCTCTCTCTCTCTCTCCCTCTCTCTCTCTCTGTGTTCCTCTCTCTCTCTCTCTCTCTCTCTCTCTCTCTCTCTCTCTCTCTCTCTCTCCCTCTCTCTCTCTCTGTGTTCCTCTCTCTCTCTCTCTCTCTCTCTCTCTCTCTCTCTCTCTCTCTCTCTCTCTCTCTCTCTCTCTCTCTCTCTCTCTCTCTCTCTCCTCTCTCTCTCTCTCCCTCTCTCTCTCTCTGTGTTCCTCTCTCCTCTCTCTCTCTCTCTCTCTCTCTCTCTCTCTCTCTCTCTCTCTCTCTCTCTCTCTCTCTCTCTCTCTCTAGCTATGTTTCTTGGACAGCTCTGTTCAGCAAATGCACTCAACTATGAAGTATACTTACTGCTGGAATCAGCTTGATGAAGTTGTTAAAATAATTTAGTGGCCTCCTGAATGTAATTTTCACTGTCGCCTTCCCAGACCCGCTTGATTAAATCCTTTCCATGTGTCATCTTTACTTGTGCTCAGCAATGGAGCAGTATGTCAACGAGCATTTCGTTTTAACTTCCGCAGATTGTTTAATTGAAACAGCATTCTGAAATGTAGGAGAGTAGGAAGTGATCCCAATGGATAAAATTTTAAATTCCGCATGTATATTTCATTAGAGGAATTAAGGATTCGGATGCTTGGGGTAGTAGAAAGCCAGTCCTGTTCCTCATGACTGCTTTTGGCAACTTTTATTTGACTAATTAAATGAAGGTTCAATAAAAAAAAAAGGAAATAAATAAAAATGATGGTGACCTGCATCTGAATGTTATGTTAAAAGATGTGTCACGTTGTTATGGTTCCCCCTTTTCCAATCTGTGAGAACCACTTCACATGCCTTCTTGAAGAATCAAATCAAATGTATTTGTCACATACACATGGTTAGCAGATGTTAATGCGAGTGTAGCGAAATGCTTGTGCTTCTAGTTAAATCGTAACTTGATTACACATTACGTCATAAAGGAAAACGTCCCTAGCGGGTGGAACCGATTTGACAGCTTGTTACACAAGCTGGGTTTGAGTGAAAGAGTGGGAAGACTGAGGAACAAAGGGCGAAGCTGTGCTATCGTAAATAATGTATCTTATACATTCTAAATTACCGCCCATTTGGAAAAGGAAAATGCAATAAATATTTACTCTGAGCTGCGCTTCAGAAGGTTGGTGGTAGATGGAAGGCCGAGTCCTGTGTCTTTTGAATAATGTCTCTGCTGGTAAATTGAATACGTTGTAGTAACTTCGTTATGTGGTAGACGGGATACTCTGTCTGTTCTTTCCTAACCCTTGTTTGCAGCAGCTGTTGCTAAATCTACGGCTAGGAGGTATCACTTCTGTAGTGAATAAGAGTTCAAAGTTCATACCATCCGCAACCAAAGCTCATGCTAATGTTGGCTTCGTTCTGTAGTTATTATCTGAACCATTCTGACATCGGACCGTCGTCCTCGGAACAGGAGGTTACATTGTCGTCAAAGGCTTACATAGGAAGGGAGAGGAGGGCGTTTGAAAAGTTTTATAGCCCATGTCCCTTCATAGGGGCGGGACACTGATTGAGCAGAGCCCTATCTTATGAAAACCCAAATCTCACATTTTAGATGCTAAAATCACATTTCATCCCATCATGAATAATTTCATATTCAAACATTTAAATTGAACAACAATTCCATGTGAATCCGATAACTCTGATGTGTAGACTTTCCACTGTAGAGTTTATGTCATCTTATCATTGATGAGAATGTCTCAGATGACAACCGAACTGACATCATATTCATTAAGTACCACCGCATATGTTCAATTGGTCGGATTACCAGAATATAGTTCATTTCCCCCCACATTCTGATGTTCCCAGAATCTCTATGTTAACCAAGGGGTTTTCAAATGTAACATCAGTAGGGTAGAGAGAGGAAAAAGGGGGAAGAGTTATTTATGACTGTCATGAACCTACCCCCCAGGACAGCGTCATGACAGTATCAACATTTTCAGATGTTTGTCTTGGTTTTTACGTATGGTGACCACTTCACATGTCGTTCATTAATCAGATTTCCGTTGTGGTATGTTGTTATATGTAGGAAAGACATGTTCTACATTGGAACAGTTAGATAAAGGCTTCCAGATAAGACTGAAGTGCTGCTCAGAAGTCCTGCTCATGGTCTATTTACTGGGACGTGCTGCTCATGGTCTATTAACATGGACGTGCTGCTCATGGTCTATTAACATGGAAGTGCTGTTCAATATCTATTAACATTAAGTGCTGCTCATGGTCTATTAACATGGAAGTGCTGCTCATGGTCTATTAACATGGACGTGCTGCTCATGGTCTATTAACATGGAAGTGCTGTTCAATATCTATTAACATTAAGTGCTGCTCATGGTCTATTAACATGGAAGTGCTGCTCATGGTCTATTAACATGGAAGTGCTGCTCATGGTCTGATGGACATGGAAGTGCTTTGGGAGCAACACACTCATGACCCTGAACACAACTCCGTCCCCTGTTACATTTACATTTATGTCATTTAACTACAACCACAGGAACTGCTGTAGAATCACACACACACACACACACGAACACACACACACACAAACACACCAGTGCAAATCTTAAGTGCAATTTGGTCTCTCTCTGACTGACTGTCTCGATGTGTGTTATTTATTTATTTTGACCTTTATTTAACTAGGCAATTTAACTACCCACTAGGTTACCTGCCTCTAACCACTAGACTACCTGTCTCTAACCACTAGACTACCTGCCCCTAACCACTAGGCTAGCTGCTCTAACCACTAGGCTACCTGCTCCAACCACTAGACTACCTGTCTCTAACCACTAGACTACCTGCCTCTAACCACTAGACTACCTGCTCTAACCACTAGACTACCTGCTCTAACCACTAGGCTACCTGTCTCTAACCACTAGACTACCTGCTCTAACCACTAGGCTACCTGTCACTAACCACTAGACTACCTGCCTCTAACCAATAGGCTACCTGCTCTAACCACTAGACTACCTGCTCTAACCACTAGGCTACCTGCTCTAACTACTAGACTACCTGCTCTAACCACTAGACTACCTGCTCTAACCACTAGGCTACCTGCTCTAACCAGTAGACTACCTGCTCTAACCACTAGACTACCTGCTCTAACCACTAGACTACCTGCCCCTAACCACTAGGCTACCTGCTCTAACCACTAGACTACCTGCTCTAACCACTAGAGTACCTGCTCTAACCACTAGACTACCTGCTCTAACCACTAGACTACCTGCTCTAACCACTAGACTACCTGCCTCTAACCAATAGGCTACCTGCCTCTAACCACTAGACTACCTGCCTCTAACCAATAGGCTACCTGCCTCTGACCACTAGACTACCTGCTCTAACCACTAGAGTACCTGCTCTAACCAATAGGCTACCTGCCTCTAACCACTAGACTACCTGCCTCTAACCAATAGGCTACCTGCCTCTAACCACTAGACTACCTGCTCTAACCACTAGAGTACCTGCTCTAACCACTAGACTACCTGCTCTAACCACTAGGCTACCTGCTCTAACCACTAGACTACCTGCCTCTAACCAATAGGCTACCTGCCTCTAACCACTAGACTACCTGCCTCTAACCAATAGGCTACCTGCCTCTGACCACTAGACTACCTGCTCTAACCACTAGAGTACCTGCTCTAACCAATAGGCTACCTGCCTCTAACCACTAGACTACCTGCCTCTAACCAATAGGCTACCTGCCGCTAACCACTAGACTACCTGCCTCTAACCAATAGGCTACCTGCCTCTAACCAATAGACTACCTGCCTCTAACCAATAGGCTACCTGCCTCTAACCACTAGACTACCTGCCTCTAACCAATAGGCTACCTGTCTCTAACCACTAGACTACCTGCTCTAACCACTAGGCTACCTGCTCTAACTACTAGACTACCTGCTCTAACCACTAGAGTACCTGCTCTAACCACTAGACTACCTGCTCTAACCACTAGACTACCTGCTCTAACCACTAGAGTACCTGCTCTAACCACTAGACTACCTGCTCTAACCACTAGACTACCTGCCCCTAACCACTAGGCTACCTTCTCTAACCACTAGACTACCTGCTCTAACCACTAGGCTACCTGCTCTAACCACTAGACTACCTGCTCTAACCACTAGGCTACCTGATCTAACCACTAGAGTACCTGCTCTAACCACTAGACTACCTGCTCTAACCACTAGAGTACCTGCTCTAACCACCCGCCTACCTGCTCTAACCACTAGACTACCTGCCTCTAACCAATAGGCTACCTGCCTCTAACCACTAGACTACCTGCCTCTAACCAATAGGCTACCTGCCTCTAACCACTAGACTACCTGCTCTAACCACTAGAGTACCTGCTCTAACCAATAGGCTACCTGCCTCTAACCACTAGACTACCTGCCTCTAACCAATAGGCTACCTGCCTCTAACCACTAGACTACCTGCCTCTAACCAATAGGCTACCTGCCTCTAACCAATAGACTACCTGCCTCTAACCAATAGGCTACCTGCCTCTAACCACTAGACTACCTGCCTCTAACCAATAGGCTACCTGCCTCTAACCACTAGACTACCTGCTCTAACCACTAGACTACCTGCCTCTAACCAATAGGCTACCTGCCTCTAACCACTAGACTACCTGCCTCTAACCAATAGGCTACCTGCCTCTAACCACTAGACTACCTGCCTCTAACCAATAGGCTACCTGCCTCTAACCACTAGACTACCTGCCTCTAACCAATAGGCTACCTGCTCTAACCACTAGACTACCTGCATCTAACCAATAGGCTACCTGCCTCTAACCACTAGACTACCTGCTCTAACCACTAGAGTACCTGCTCTAACCAATAGGCTACCTGCCTCTAACCACTAGGCTACCTGCTCTAACCACTAGACTACCTGCTCTAACCACTAGGCTACCTGCCTCTAACCACTAGACTACCTGCTCTAACCACTAGAGTACCTGCTCTAACCAATAGGCTACCTGCCTCTAATCACTAGGCTACCTGCTCTAACCACTAGACTACCTGCTCTAACCACTAGGCTACCTGCTCTAATCACTAGGCTACCTGCTATAACCACTAGACTACCTGCCTCTAACCACTAGGCTACCTGCTCTAATCACTAGGCTACCTGCTCTAACCACTAGACTACCTGCCTCTAACCACTAGGCTACCTGCTCTAACCACTAGACTACCTGCTCTAACCACTAGACTACCTGCTCTAACCACTAGGCTACCTGCTCTAACCACTAGACTACCTGCTCTAACCACTAGGCTACCTGCTCTAACCACTAGGCTACCTGCTCTAACCACTAGGCTACCTGCTCTAACCACTAGACTACCTGCTCTAACCACTAGACTACCTGCTCTAACCACTAGACTACCTGCTCTAACCACTAGGCTACCTGCTCTAACCACTAGACTACCTGCTCTAACCACTAGGCTACCTGCTCTAACCACTAGACTACCTGCTCTAACCACTAGACTACCTGCTCTAACCACTAGACTACCTGCTCTAAGCACTAGACTACCTGCTCTAACCACTAGACTACCTGCTCTAACCACTAGACTACCTGCTCTAACCACTAGACTACCTGCTCTAACCACTAGACTACCTGCTCTAACCACTGTGTGTCTCCACCAGCCCAGCAGCTTCTTTACTGAACATGAAATGAATACAGTGTGTTTGCATGTCTGAGTGATGGGCCCCCCATCTCTACCTCTGAATAAACCCTTCTCTCCACAGCTCCTATACACACACAACCACACACACACACACACACACACGCACACACACACACACACACACACACACACACACACACACACACACACACACACACACACACACACACACACACACACACACACACACACACACACACACACACACACACACACACACACACACACACACACACACTCCAGGGGTCCGTTGTGCCATTTGTGAATGTCTTGTCCTAATACTCAGAATGATGGTCTGCATTATTTACCAGGAAGTGGCTAAGGGAGAGGAAAGGGATGGAGAAGTGTGTGTGTTTTTGTTGTTTGAGAGGAATCAGGAGAATATGGGGCAGTTGGGGGGGGGCATTGCCGGGCTACAACTAACACATACAGTAATCTCATAATCATCAAACATTCTGTTATTGTAGCCCCATGGAATAACAGATCTCAGCTCCACTGTGTACCGGAATGTGGAATAACAGATCTCAGGTCCACTGTGTACCTCAACATGGAATAACAGATCTCAGCTCCACTGGGGTACCTCAATGTGGAATAACAGATCTCAGCTCCACTGTGTACCTCAACATGGAATAACAAATCTCAGCTCCACTGTGTACCTCAATGTGGAATAACAGATCTCAGCTCCACTGTGTACCTCAATGTGGAATAACAGATCTCAGCTCCACCGTGTACCTCAATGTGGAATAACAGATCTCAGCTCCACTGTGTACCTCAATGTGGAATAACAGATCTCAGCTCCACTGTGTACCTCAATGTGGAATAACAGATCTCAGCTCCACTGTGTACCTCAACGTGGAATAACAGATCTCAGCTCCACTGTGTACCTCAATGTGGAATATCAGATATCAGCTCCACTGTGTACCTCAACGTGGAATAACAGAACTCAGCTCCACTGTGTACCTCAACATGGAATAATAGATCTCAGCTCCACATTTCAGCTCTGTGTTCTGCTGTGTTCTGTCAGTTATCTACAGTGTTCTGTCAGTTATCTGCAGTGTTCTGTCAGTTATCTGCAGTGTTCTGTCAGTTATCTGCAGTGTTCTGTCAGTTATCTGCTCTGTTCTGTCAGTTATCTGCAGTGTTCTGTCAGTTATCTGCAGTGTTCTGTCAGTTATCTGCTCTGTTCTGTCAGTTATCTGCTCTGTTCTGTCAGTTATCTGCAGTGTTCTGTCAGTTATCTGCAGTGTTCTGTCAGTTATCTGCTGTGTTCTGTCAGTTATCTGCTCTGTTCTGCTGTGTTCTGCTGTGTTCTGTCAGTTATCTGCTATGTTCTGCTGTGTTCTGTCAGTTATCTGCAGTGTTCTGTCAGTTATCTGCAGTGTTCTGTCAGTTATCTGCTCTGTTCTGTCAGTTATCTGCAGTGTTCTGTCAGTTATCTTCTCTGTTCTGTCAGTTATCTGCTCTGTTCTGTCAGTTATCTGCAGTGTTCTGTCAGTTATCTGCAGTGTTCTGTCAGTTATCTGCAGTGTTCTGTCAGTCAGTTATCTGCTGTGTTCTGTCAGTTATCTGCTGTGTTCTGTCAGTTATCTGCTGTGTTCTGTCAGTTATCTGCAGTGTTCTGTCAGTTATCTGCTGTGTTCTGTCAGTTATCTGCTGTGTTCTGTCAGTTATCTGCAGTGTTCTGTCAGTTATCTGCTGTGTTCTGTCAGTTATCTGCAGTGTTCTGTCAGTTATCTGCAGTGTTCTGTCAGTTATCTGCTGTGTTCTGTCAGTTATCTGCTGTGTTTTGTCAGTTATCTGCAGTGTTCTGTCAGTTATCTGCTGTGTTCTGTCAGTTATCTGCTGTGTTCTGTCAGTTATCTGCAGTGTTCTGTCAGTTATCTGCTGTGTTCTGTCAGTTATCTGCTCTGTTCTGTCAGTTATCTGCTCTGTTCTGTCAGTTATCTGCTCTGTTCTGTCAGTTATCTGCTGTGTTCTGTCAGTTATCTGCTCTGTTCTGTCAGTTATCTGCTGTGTTCTGTCAGTTATCTGCTCTGTTCTGTCAGTTATCTGCTGTGTTCTGTCAGTTATCTGCTGTGTTCTGTCAGTTATCTGCTGTGTTCTGTCATTTATCTGCTCTGTTCTGTCAGTTATCTGCTGTGTTCTGTCAGTTATCTGCTCTGTTCTGTCAGTTATCTGCTGTGTTCTGTCAGTTATCTGCTCTGTTCTGTCAGTTATCTGCTGCGTTCTGCTGTGTTCTGTCAGTTATCTGCTGTGTTCTGTCAGTTATCTGCTGTGTTCTGCTGTGTTCTGTCAGTTGTCTGCTCTGTTCTGTCAGTTATCTGCTGTGTTCTGTCAGTTATCTGCTCTGTTCTGTCAGTTATCTGCTGCGTTCTGCTGTGTTCTGTCAGTTATCTGCTGTGTTCTGTCAGTTATCTGCTGTGTTCTGCTGTGTTCTGTCAGTTATCTGCTGTGTTCTGTCAGTTATCTGCTCTGTTCTGCTGTGTTCTGTTAGTTATCTGCTCTGTTCTGCTGTGTTCTGTTAGTTATCTGCTCTGTTCTGCTGTGTTCTGTCAGTGGCAGTGCTTCACAATACCACTGAGAGTGAATAACGGTTTGACCAGTGAATCTTTGGCCTTTGTATTAATAGCAGCTGGAAAATCTGTCTTTGTCCGTGTTTCTTTTCAGCGTTATAATGATGTCTTCAGAGGTCCATTCAGACACACCTTGTTCTCTCTGCTGTTACAGAGAGACATTATACATGTTACTGACTTCTGCTGTTACACAAG
>NW_025747332.1:40000-60655 GCF_021184085.1 Oncorhynchus gorbuscha
AGGAGAGGAGAGGAGAGGAGAGGAGAGGAGAGGAGAGGAGAGAGGAGAGGAGAGGAGAGGAGAGGAGAGGAAAGGAGAGGAGAGGACAGGAGCCGACATCGGCGGAAGTCGTGACAAACGGAGGAGTTGAAGACTGTTCTCTCATTCATTAAAACATCTAGCCAGTCAATGTTTCAACTCCAGTATGAGCTATGAGTAAATCACCAAGGTAGTTTCTGTAATCCGTGACATGGATCACTTGTCTAACTGTTCCTGAAAATTCTATCGTCTATTGACTTTTCCTAATTCCAAAATCTCTGAAACTGAAAACACTTATCTCCCTCACTAGCTTTAAGCACCAGCTGTCAGAGCAGCTTACAGATTACTGCACCTGTACATAGCCCATCTATAATTTAGCCCAAACAACTACCTCTTTCCCAACTGTATTTAATTTATTTATTTTGCTCCTTTGCACCCCATTATTTTTATTTCTACTTTGCACATTCTTCCATTGCAAATCTACCATTCCAGTGTTTTACTTGCTATATTGTATTTACTTTGCCACCATGGCCTTTTTTGCCTTTACCTCCCTTATCTCACCTCATTTGCTCACATCGTATATAGACTTGTTTCTACTGTATTATTGACTGTATGTTTGTTTTACTCCATGTGTAACTCTGTGTCCTTGTATGTGTTGAACTTCTTTGCTTTATCTTGGCCAGGTCGCAATTGTAAATGAGAACTTGTTCTCAACCTGGTTAAATAAAGGTGAAATATATATATATTTTTAAGAATGACCTACAAGTAATTTGCTAAGGTAGTTTACCCCTATCTAATCCATGTGTGTGTCCCGATTGAAACCCTAATCCCTATATAGTGTATACTTTTGACCTGGGACCATAGGGCTCTGGTCAAAAAAAGTAGTGCACTATATAGGGAAAAGGGTGCTATTTGGGACTCCTGCCATGAACTGAAATGCCCAGTTACATGTCAAATTGTCAAAGTGTGTGTGAGAAGAGGAGAGGAGAGGAGAGGACAATGAGAGGAGAGGAGAGGAGGGGACAGGAGAGGAGAGGAGACGAGAAAGAGGAGAGGAGAGGGAGAGGAGAGGAGAGGAGAGGAGAGGAGAGGAGAGGAGAGGAGAGGAGAGGAAAGGAGAGGGGGAGAGGAGGGGAGAGGAGAGGACAGGAGGGGACAGCTGAGGAGGGGAGAGGTGGAGAGGGGAGACGGTGAGGGGACAGGAGAGGACGGGAGAGGAGAGGAGATGAGGGGACAGGAAAGGAGAGGAGAGGACGGGATGGGAGAGGAGAGGAGAGAAGAGGACAGGAGAGGAGAGGAGAGGAGAGGCGAGGAGGGGACATGAAGGGAGAGGAGAGGAGGGGAGAGGCGAGGAGAGGACAGGAGAGTTGAGGACAGGAGAGGAGAGGAGGGGCCAGGAGAGGAGGGGTCAGGAGAGGAGAGGACAGAAGAGGGAACAGGAGAGAAGAGGACAGGAGAGGACGGGGAGAGGAGAGGAGGGAGAGGAGAGGACAGGAGGGGACAGCAGAGGAGGGGAGAGGAGGAGAGAGGAGAGGACGGGAGAGGAGAGGAGAGGACACGAGAGGAGAGGAGAGAACACGAGAGGAGAGGAGGGGACACAAGAGGAGAGGAGGGGAGGGGCCAGGAGAGGGAGAGGAGGGGTAAGGAGAGGACAGGAGAGGAGGGGGCAGTAGAGGAGAGGAGGGGAGGGGACAGGAGAGGAGGAGAGGAGAGGAGGGCAGAGGAGGGGAGAGGACAGGCGAGGACAGGAGGGGACAGGAGAGGACAGCAGATGAGGGAAGAGGAGAGGAGAGGAGTGGACAGGAGAGGAGGGGACAGGAGAGGAGATGATGGGAGAGGAGGGGACAGGAGAGGACAGGAGAGGAGGGGACAGGAGAGGACAGGAGAGGAGAGGATATGAGACGAGAGGAGAGGAGGAGACAGGAGGGGAAAGGAGGGGACAGGAGAGGACAGGAGTGGAGGGGAGAGGACAGGAGAGTAGAGGACAGGAGGGAGGGGACAGGAGAGGAGAGGAGGGGACAGGAGAGGATAGGAGAGGAGGGGACAGGAGAGGAGAGGACAGGAGGGGACAGGATAGGAGGGCACAGGAGAAGAGGGGACAGGAGAGGAGGAGACAGGAGAGGAGGAGACAGGAGAGGAGGGGACAGGAGAGGAGAAGAGAGGAGAGGAGGGGACAGGAGAGGATAGGAGAGGAGGGGACAGGAGAGGAGAGGACAGGAGGGGACAGGATAGGAGGGCACAGGAGAAGAGGGGACAGGAGAAGAGGGGACAGGAGAGGAGAAGAGAGGAGAGGAGGGGACAGGAGAGGATAGGAGAGGAGGGGACAGGAGAGGAGAGGACAGGAGGGGACAGGATAGGAGGGCACAGGAGAAGAGGGGACAGGAGAGGAGGAGACAGGAGAGGAGGGGACAGGAGAGGAGAAGAGAGGAGGTGACAGGAGAGGAGAGAACAGGAGGAGACAGGAGAGGAGAGGACAGGAGAGGAGGGGACAGGAGAAGAGAGTGCAGGAGAGGAGAGGAGAGGACAGGCAGGGACAGGAGAGGAGAGGAGAGGAGGGGACAGGAGAGAGAGGAGAGGAGATTACAGGAGAGGAGGGGACAGGAGAGGAGAGGACATTACAGGAGAGAAGGGGACAGGAGAGGAGGGGACAGGAGAGGATGGGACAGGAGAGTTGTGGGTACTCACCCTTTCCTCCATCCATGGTGTGTCAAAGTGCCAACCTCAGAATGAGTCTGTCTGACCTCTAACTGATGACCTGCTTGATATGCAGCAGAGGGCCAGCTGTCAGATCCTGATAAATCCACGTTAGAGACGAAAACGCAGTCCTGTAAAAGACCAGCTACACAGCACAAGGTGAAGGAGTTCTCAGGATTTAAAATGTCTCTCAGCTCTCACCTTTTGACCTGGCAGGGGTTAGAGGAAGAGAGATTCCCTCAACGGGAATTAAATAAATCCTTGAGTTGAAATGTGGACTACTGATATCAACCCGTGTAAGAATGTTGAGAATAAAAGACGCAATTCAAAGTCTATTCGGGTCAGATGGCATCATTCTGTGCTCCACATTTATTTAACCTTTATTTAACTAGGCAAGTCAGTTAAGAACAAATTCTTATTTACAATGACGGCCTAGGAACAGTGGGTTCACTGCCTTGTTCAGGGGCAGAATGACAGATTTGTACCTTGTCAGCTCGGGGATTCAATCTTGCAACCTTTCGGTTAAACGTCCAACGCTCTAACCACTAGGCTACCTGCCGCCTCTACACTCTAACCACTAGGCCACACTGCCTCCTCTACACTCTAACCACTAGGCTACCCTGCCGCCTCTACACTCTAACCACTAGGCTGCCCTACCACCTCTACACTCTAACCACTAGGCTACCCTGCCGCCTCTACACTCTAACCACTAGGCTGCCCTACCACCTCTACACTCTAACCACTAGGCTACCCTGCCGCCTCTACACTCTAACCACTAGGCTGCCCTACCACCTCTACACTCTAACCACTAGGCTACCCTACCACCTCTACACTCTAACCACTAGGCTACCCTGCCGCCTCTACACTCTAACCACTAGGCCACACTGCCTCCTCTACACTCTAACCACTAGGCTACCCTGCCGCCTCTACACTCTAACCACTAGGCTGCCCTACCACCTCTACACTCTAACCACTAGGCTACCCTACCACCTCTACACTCTAACCACTAGGCTACCCTGCCGCCTCTACACTCTATCCACTAGGCTGCCCTACCACCTCTACACTCTAACCACTAGGCTACCCTGCCGCCTCTACACTCTAACCACTAGGCTACCCTGCCGCCTCTACACTCTAACCACTAGGCTGCCCTGCCACCTCTACACTCTAACCACTAGGCTACCCTGCCACCTCTACACTCTAACCACTAGGCTACCCTACCACCTCTACACTCTAACCACTAGGCTACCCTGCCTCCTCTACACTCTAACCACTAGGCTACCCTGCCGCCCCACAATGGTGTTGTCATGAACTACGAAGGAGTTGTTGTGCTTTCTGACGTGAGACAATGAAGAGGGATAATGTGGGGTATTGATATCAGCAGTTCATAATGTCAGTCCCACAATGAAGAGGACAGCCGTCTGATTGTGAGGATACAGAGATGTAACTGACTGGACCCACAAGGTATCACTTATTCCCAGACAGACACCTCTCTCTCTCTCTCTCTCTCTCTCTCTCTCTCTCTCTCTCTCTCTCTCTCTCTCTCTCTCTCTCTCTCCCTCTCTCGCTCCCTCTCTCTCTCTCTCTCTCTCTCTCTCTCTCTCTCTCCCTCTCTCGCTCCCTCTCTCTCTCTCTCTCTCTCCCTCTCTCGCTCGCTCCCTCTCTCTCTCTCTCTCTCTCTCTCTCTCTCTCTCTCTCTCTCTCTCTCTCTCCCTCTCTCTCTCTCTCTCTCTCTCTCTCTCTCTCTCTCTCTCTCTCTCTCTCTCTCTCTCTCTCTCTCTCTCTCTCTCTCTCTCTCTCTCTCTCTCTCTCTCCCTCTCTCGCTCCCTCTCTCTCTCTCTCTCTCTCTCCCTCTCTCGCTCCCTCTCTCTCTCCCTCTCTCTCTCTCTCTCCCTCTCTCTCTCTCAGAGATGTAACTGACTGGACCCATTTGTTGTTTGTAGCTTTGATCATGTGGATTTTTTTTTTTAGCAAAATAAATGTTTAAAGAAATGAATAATTGAGGAACTTTGTTAAAAGCGTAACAGTTTTTTTTTTAAACCAACCATCTACTGTATTTATTTGTCGTATTAAGATGAGAAGAGAGGGAGAGAACATACCCATGTGGTCTCAATAACATCGCCGAGGAAACGGTAAGGACGGAATCCTTCTTTGAAAGTCCCTGGACTGAGAGTTATTTGATCAGGCGTAATAAGTCCAGCCACACAGCACCATTACAGCTAAACACGCTCGTCCCTTTGGATGCAGAACAAAGGCATGGAAACACCACGCTGATAAATTATTCACATCTAACTTGTCAAACTTCCCCCTCCCTCTCCTTCTTTTTTTTATTCGTTTTCTCAAAGACACTCCAAACTGATTTCACTCCTCCAAGCAGAGAGGAGAGGAGAGGAGAGGAGAGGAGAGGAGAGGAGAGGAGAGGAGAGGAGAGGAGAGGAGAGGGAGAGGGAGAGGAGAGGAGAGGAGAGGAGAGGAGAGGAGAGGGAGGAGGAGAGGAGAGGAGAGAGGACCAAGAGAGGAGAGGAGAGAGAGGACCAAGGAGAGGAGAGGAGAGGAGAGGGACAGGAGAGGAGAGGAGAGGAGAGGAGAGGAGAGGAGAGAGAGGAGAGGGAGGAGAGGAGAGGAGAGGAGAGGAGAGGAGAGGAGAGCAGAGGAGAGCAGAGAGGAGAGGAACGGAGAGGAGAGGAGGAGAGTACAGGAGAGGAGAGGAGAGTACAGGAGAGTACAGGAGAGGAGGAGAGGAGAGGAGAATACAGGAGAGGAGAGGAGTGGAGAGTACAGGAGAGGAGAGGAGAGGAGAGGAGAGGAGAGGAGGAGATAGGAGAGAGAGGAGAGGACAGGAGAGGAGAGGAGAGGAGAATACAGGAGAGGAGAGGAGTGGAGAGTACAGGAGAGGAGAGGAGAGGAGATGAGAGGAGAGGAGAGGAGAGGAGGAGATAGGAGAGGAGAGGAGAGGAGAGAGGAGAGGAGAGGAGAGGAGAGGAGAGGAGAGGAGAGGAGAGGAGAGGAGAGGAGAGGAGAGGAGAGGAGAGGAGAGGAGAGGAGAGGAGAGGACAGGAGAGGAGAGGAGAGGAGAGGAGGAGATAGGAGAGGAGGGGACAGGAGAGGAGGAGACAGGAGACGAGTGGAGGGGACAGGAGAGGAGAGGAGGGGACAGGAGAGGAGAGGAGGAGACAGGAGTGGAGGGGACAGGACAGGAGAGGAGGGGAGAGGAGGGGACAGGAGAGGAGAGGAGACGAGGAGATAGGAGAGGAGGGGACAGGAGAGGAGGAGACAGGAGAGGAGTGGAGGGGACAGGAGAGGAGAGGACAGGACAGGAGGAGACAGGAGACAGGAGAGGAGGGGACAGGAGAGGAGAGGAGGAGACAGGAGTGGAGGGGACAGGGCAGGAGAGGAGGGGAGAGGAGGGGACAGGAGAGGAGAGGAGGAGATAGGAAAGGAGGGGACAGAGGAGGAGGAGACAGGAGAGGAGTGGAGGGGACAGGAGAGGAGAGGACAGGACAGGAGAGGAGAGGAGGATACAGGAGACAGGAGAGGAGAGGAGGAGACAGGAGGGGACAGGACAGGAGAGGAGGGGAGAGGAGGGGACAGGACATGAGAGGAGGGGAGAGGAGGGGACAGGAGAGGAGAGGAGAGGAGAGAGGGGGAGACAGGAGACAGGAGAGGAGTAGACAGGAGTGGAGGGGACAGGACAGGACAGGAGGGCAGAGGAGGGGACAGGAGAGGAGAGGACAGGACAGGAGAGGAGAGGAGGAGACAGGAGACAGGAGAGGAGGGGACAGGAGAGGAGAGGAGAGGAGGAGACAGGAGTGGAGGGGACAGGAGAGGAGGGGGAGGAGGGGACAGAAGAGAAGAGGAGGGAGAGGAGGAGAAAAGGAGAGGAGAGGAGGGGAGAGGAGGGGACAGGAGAGGAGAGGAGGAGAGGAGGGGACAGGAGAGGAGGGAGGGGAGAGGAGGGGACAGGAGAGGATAGGAGGGGAGAGGAGGGGACAGGAGAGGAGAGGAGAGGAGAGGAGAGGAGAGGAGAGGAGATGGGGAAGAGAGAGGAGAGGAGAGGAGAGGAGAGGAGAGGAGAGGAGAGGAGAGGAGAGGAGAGGAGAGGAGAGGAGAGGAGAGGAGAGGAGAGGAGAGGAGAGGACAGGACAGGAGAGGAGAGGAGAGGAGAGGAGAGTACAGGAGAGGAGAGGAGAGGAGAGGAGAGGAGAGGAGAGGAGAGGACAGGACAGGAGAGGACAGGAGAGGAGAGGAGAGGAGGAGGCAGGAGTGTAGGGGAGAGGACAGGAGAGGAGGGGAGAGGAGGGGACAGGAGAGGAGAGGAGAGGAGAGGAGAGGAGAGGAGAGGAGAGGAGAGGATAGGAGAGGAGAGGAGAGGAGAGGAGAGGAGAGGAGAGGAGAGGAGAGGAGAGGAGGAGATAGGAGAGGAGGGGACAGGACAGGAGAGGAGAGGAGGAGACAGGAGTGGAGGGGACAGGACAGGAGAGGAGGGGAGAGGAGGGGACAGGAGA
Organism: Oncorhynchus gorbuscha; assembly: GCF_021184085.1. Classification (NCBI taxonomy): domain Eukaryota; kingdom Metazoa; phylum Chordata; class Actinopteri; order Salmoniformes; family Salmonidae; genus Oncorhynchus; species Oncorhynchus gorbuscha. Next base: position 47,215 of record NW_025747332.1, read on the forward strand.
GGAGAGGAGGCGCCTGGAGAGTTGTGGTTACTCACCCTTCCCTCCATCCCTGGTGTGTCATGAGAATCATGTTCTGGTAAGATGTTCTGATGTTCTCCTTCCTGCCAACATTCTAGAGGAAGTGGAACAGTGGAACAAACACCAGGGGATACAGTTAAGAGCCTTGATGGGGTTTATATTATTACATGGCTGCATCTATTGAATGTAGAATCAGATTGGAAGTACAGACTAGTTCATCACCGACCATGATAGAAGACAAACAGAGGGGTTAACATCTGAGTTGTGTCAAACATCTGTTTGAGAAGATTTTGTGGAGATATTTTCATTTTTTTCTCTCCTCTGAATCACAAGTGCTTTGTTTCCCCAGTAACCTTCCGAATAAACAAACTTTTTTTAATTCAGGAGTTCTTTGTTTTAGTGCTGCATTGGAGCCCCGCTGCCACAAACCTTTTAAGTTTTCGTACAAAAGCATATCGTTAAGGACGTAAAATCAAAAGTGTTTTGTTCCTCTAAGCTTTGAGAGCACCGGGGTTGTTTTTCCTGTTGAGGCACAAGATGGTATGCAGTATGTGGAGAAAACACTTTCTGTTGTCTTAGTGTCTGTATATACATGTGACAGAGGAGAGGGGAGTAGAGTAGCGGAGAGGAGAGGAGAAGAGAGGAGGGGAGAGGAGAGGAGAGGAGAGGAAAACAGGAGAGGAGAGGATGAGAGAGGAGAGGAGGGGAGGGGAGGGGAGGGGGGGGGGGAGGGGAGGGGAGAGGAGAGGAGAGGAGAGGAGAGGAGGGGAGACGAGAGGAAAGGAGAGGAGAGGAGAGGAGAGGAGGGAAAACAGGAGAGGAGAAGAGGGGAGAGGAGAGGAGAGGAAGGAAAACAGGAGAGGAGAGGAGAGGAGGAGAGGGGAGAGGAGGTGAGAGTAGAGGAGAGGGAGAGGAGAGGAGGGGAGGGGAGACGAGGGGAGAGAGAGAGGAGAGGAGAGGGAGAGGAGAGGAGAGGAGAGGAGAGGAGAGGAGAGGAGGGGAGACGAGGGGAGAGGAGTGGAGAGGGAGAGGAGTAGAGAGGAGATGAGAGGAGAGGAGTGGAGAGGAGAGGAGAACAGGAGAGGAGAGGAGGGGATAGGAGAGGACAGGAGAGGAGAGGGAGAGGAGAGGAGAGGAGGGAAAACAGGAGAGGAGAGGAGGGGACAGGAGAGGAGAGGATTGGAGAGGAGAGGAGAGGAGCGGAAAGGAGGGGGGAGAGGAGAGGAGAGGAGGGGAGAGGAGACGAGAGGAGGGGAGAGGAGAGGAGAGGAGAGGAGAGGAGAGGAGAGGAGAGGAGAGGAGGGAAAACAGGAGAGGAGGGGGGGCGAGGAGAGGAGAGGAGAGGAAGGAAAACAGGAGAGGAGAGGAGAGGAGAGGAGGAGAGAGGAGAGGGGAGGAGAGGAAAGGAAAGGAGAGGAAAGGAGAGGAGAGGAGGGGAGGGGAGATGAGGGGAGAGGAGAGGAGAGGAGGGGAGACGAGGGGAGAGGAGAGGAGAGGAGGACATCTAGCTGATCTATTGTGTAATCTTTAGTCCAAACAGTTGCAAACTAAAATTTCTATTAGTTATAGTTCACATGTTCCAGAAGGCATTATTGTAAATAAACCCATTAAAAATGTACAATTAAATAATTACTTTCAAATGCCTCTCCCGTGAAGACGTGACTCGGGACATATGCCCAGTTTCCTGAAACTAGTCATATATTTCGTGCACTACTTTTCTCTCTCTCTCTCTCTCTCTCTCTCTCTCTCTCTCTCTCTCTCTCTCTCTCTCTCTCTCTCTCTCTCTCTCTCTCTCTCTCTCTCTCTCTCTCTCTCTCTCTCTCTCTCTCTCTCTCTCTCTCTCTCTCTCTCTCTCTCTCTCTGTCTCTCTCTCTCTCTCTCTCTCTCTCTCTCTCTCTCTCTCTCTCTCTCTCTCTCTCTCTCTCTCTCTCTCTCTCTCTCTCTCTCTCTCTCTCTCTCTCTCTCACTCACTCACTCACTCACTCACTCACTCACTCACTCACTCACTCACTCACTCACTCACTCACTCACTCACTCACTCACTCACTCACTCACTCACTCACTCACTCACTCACTCACTCACTCTCACTCTCTCTCTCTCTCTCTTTCTCTCACTCTCTTTGTTCTCAAGGCCTCATTCTGGGGGAATGAATGGCAACTGTACTGTCTACTGTCTAACACATGCGTGTTCTGACGCGATATTATACAACATCGTTTTGTGACACTGTTTATTTAACCAGCAGCTGGTTAAATAAGGGATTTTTCCCAGCCGTTCGTTGATAGTTTGTCATGGAATATTCCATTCACCCAGTTCAATGTAACAGTTACAGGTTTAGGTTACTGTCAATCACCCGTTTCAATGTAACAGTGACAGGTTTAGGTTACTGTCAATCACCCGTTTCAATGTAACAGTGACAGGTTTAGGTTACTGTCAATCACCCGTTTCAATGTAACAGTGACAGGTTTAGGTTACTGTCATTCATATTCACCCAGTTCAATGTAACAGTGATAGGTTTAGGTTACTGTCATTCATATTCACCCAGTTCAATGTAACAGTGACAGGTTTAGGTTACTGTCAATCACCCAGTTCAATGTAACAGTGACAGGTTTAGGTTACTGTCATTCATATTCACCCAGTTCAATGTAACAGTGATAGGTTTAGGTTACTGTCATTCATATTCACCCAGTTCAATGTAACAGTGACAGGTTTAGGTTACTGTCATTCACCCAGTTCAATGTAACAGTGACAGGTTTAGGTTACTGTCAATCACCCGTTTCAATGTAACATTGACAGGTTTAGGTTACTGTCAATCACCCGTTTCAATGTAACAGTGACAGGTTTAGGTTACTGTCAATCACCCGTTTCAATGTAACAGTGACAGGTTTAGGTTACTGTCAATCACCCGTTTCAATGTAACAGTGACAGGTTTAGGTTACTGTCATTCACCCAGTTCAATGTAACAGTGACAGGTTTAGGTTACTGTCATTCACCCAGTTCAATGTAACAGTGACAGGTTTAGGTTACTGTCATTCACCCAGTTCAATGTAACAGTGACAGGTTTAGGTTACTGTCATTCACCCAGTTCAATGTAACAGTGACAGGTTTAGGTTACTGTCATTCACCCAGTTCAATGTAACAGTGACAGGTTTAGGATACTGTCATTCATATTCACCCAGCTTAATGTAACAGTGACAGGTTTAGGTTACTGTCATTCACCCAGTTCAATGTAACAGTGACAGGTTTAGGTTACTGTCATTCACCCAGTTCAATGTAACAGTGACAGGTTTAGGTTACTGTCATTCACCCAGTTCAATGTAACAGTGACAGGTTTAGGTTACTGTCATTCACCCAGTTCAATGTAACAGTGACAGGTTTAGGTTACTGTCATTCACCCAGTTCAATGTAACAGTGACAGGTTTAGGTTACTGTCATTCACCCAGTTCAATGTAACAGTGACAGGTTAGGTTACTGTCATTCACCCAGTTCAATGTAACAGTGACAGGTTTAGGTTACTGTCATTCACCCAGTTCAATGTAACAGTGACAGGTTTAGGTTACTGTCATTCACCCAGTTCAATGTAACAGTGACAGGTTTAGGTTACTGTCATTCACCCAGTTCAATGTAACAGTGACAGGTTTAGGTTACTGTCATTCACCCAGTTCAATGTAACAGTGACAGGTTTAGGTTACTGTCATTCACCCAGTTCAATGTAACAGTGACAGGTTTAGGATACTGTCATTCATATTCACCCAGCTCAATGTAACAGTGACAGGTTTAGGTTACTGTCATTCACCCAGTTCAATGTAACAGTGACAGGTTTAGGTTACTGTCATTCACCCAGTTCAATGTAACAGTGACAGGTTTAGGTTACTGTCATTCACCCAGTTCAATGTAACAGTGACAGGTTTAGGTTACTGTCATTCACCCAGTTCAATGTAACAGTGACAGGTTTAGGTTACTGTCATTCACCCAGTTCAATGTAACAGTGACAGGTTTAGGTTACTGTCATTCACCCAGTTCAATGTAGCAGTGACAGGTTTAGGTTACTGTCATTCACCCAGTTCAATGTAACAGTGACAGGTTTAAGTTACTGTCATTCACCCAGTTCAATGTAACAGTGACAGGTTTAGGTTACTGTCATTCACCCAGTTCAATGTAACAGTGACAGGTTTGGGTTACTGTCATTCACCCAGTTCAATGTAACAGTGACAGGTTTAGGTTACTGTCATTCACCCAGTTCAATGTAACAGTGACAGGTTTAGGATACTGTCATTCATATTCACCCAGTTCAATGTAACAGTGACAGGTTTAGGATACTGTCATTCATATTCACCCAGTTCAATGTAACGGTGACAGGTTTAGGTTACTGTCATTCATATTCACCCAGTTCAATGTAACAGTGACAGGTTTAGGATACTGTCCTTCATATTCACCCAGTTCAATGTAACAGTGACAGGTTTAGGATACTGTCCTTCATATTCACCTAGTTCAATGTAACAGTGACAGGTTTAGGATACTGTCCTTCATATTCACCCAGTTCAATGTAACATTGACAGGTTTAGGTTACTGTCATTCACCCAGTTCAATGTAACAGTGACAGGTTTAGGTTACTGTCATTCATATTCACCCAGTTCAATGTAACAGTGATAGGTTTAGGTTACTGTCATTCATATTCACCCAGTTCAATGTAACAGTGACAGGTTTAGGTTACTGTCATTCACCCAGTTCAATGTAACAGTGACAGGTTTAGGTTACTGTCATTCACCCAGTTCAATGTAACAGTGACAGGTTTAGGTTACTGTCATTCACCCAGTTCAATGTAACAGTGACAGGTTTAGGATACTGTCATTCACCCGTTTTAATGTATCAGTGACAGGTTTAGGTTACTGTCATTCACCCAGTTCAATGTAACAGTGACAGGTTTAGGATACTGTCATTCACCCGTTTTAATGTATCAGTGACAGGTTTAGGTTACTGTCATTCACCCAGATCAATGTAACAGTGACAGGTTTAGGATACTGTCATTCATATTCACCCAGTTCAATGTAACAGTGACAGGTTTAGGTTACTGTCATTCATATTCACCCAGTTCAATGTAACAGTGACAGGTTTAGGTTACTGTCATTCATATTCACCCAGTTCAATGTAACAGTGACAGGTTTAGGTTACTGTCATTCATATTCACCCAGTTCAATGTAACAGTGACAGGTTTAGGATACTGTCATTCATATTCACCCAGTTCAATGTAACAGTGACAGGTTTAGGTTACTGTCATTCATATTCACCCAGCTCAATGTAACAGTGACAGGTTTAGGTTACTGTCATTCATATTCACCCAGTTCAATGTAACAGTGACAGGTTTAGGTTAATGTCATTCATATTCACCCAGTTCAATGTAACCGTGACAGGTTTAGGTTACTGTCATTCATATTCACCCAGTTCAATGTAACAGTGACAGGTTTAGGTTACTGTCATTCACCCAGTTCAATGTAACAGTGACAGGTTTATGGTTACTGTCATTCATATTCACCCAGTTCAATGTAACAGTGACAGGTTTAGGATACTGTCATTCATATTCACCTAGTTCAATGTAACAGTGACAGGTTTAGGTTACTGTCATTCACCCAGTTCAATGTAACAGTGACAGGTTTAGGATACTGTCATTCATATTCACCCAGTTCAATGTAACAGTGACAGGTTTAGGTTACTGTCATTCATATTCACCCAGCTCAATGTAACAGTGATGGGTTTAGGTTACTATCACGATACTCTAATGTTCCCTAAACCCATCATGAGGTTGCTGCAGCCTATGAATGAAAGTTTACAACGTCGGTGCACACAGGTTGAGAGACACATTTAGGGTCATTAGTCCAACAGTTGCAAACAAGAAACAAGAAAGAATTCAGGTATGTTTTTCCCCATTCTGTTTCCGTTTTGCTTCCGTTTAAGAAATGTTTTTCAACAGAATAGACAGAATGAATACACCTCCGATAAAGCGTTACACAGTTCACTCTCATAGCAGCCACGTTGTATTACTTCTCACGTCTACACGCTCTCCTCCTCTCACCTCTTCCCTTCGCTCTTCCCTTCGCTTGTGGACAACAACTGTATGTGACCAGGCAAAACAAAATGGTTCCAAGCCGTGTCCTAACCACTACACACATCGTTGTCATAGTCAAACTACTAGAACTAACGCGTTAATAAACCTGCTACAATCATGCAGTAACGTTACAGTGTACATTCAGCAAATTACCAAATCTCTCTCCCTGTCTCTCTCTCCCTGTCTCTATCTTGCTTCTCCTTAATTTAGGGAGAAATTAATTTGTTCAAAACTGTTCAACTATTGTCTTCCTCTCACCCCATGTTATGCACTGCAGTGCTAGCTAGCTGTAGCTTTCAGTACTAGACTCATTCTCTGATCTTTTGATTTGCTGGACAACATGTCTGTTCATGCTACAAGAGCTCTGATAGGATTGAGGACGTCCTCCGGAAGTTGTCATAATTACTGTGGAAGGGAACCATAAGCCTAAGAGGTTTTGGAGGATGGAAGCTAGCTGTCCTCCGGCTACACCATGGTGCCACCATAGTGTTACCCTACAGAGTGTTGTTGAGGCTACTGTAGACCTTCATTGCAAAATATGTGTTTTAATCAATTATTTGGTGATGTGATTATATTTAGATTAGTTTTATCTAAAAAAAGATATATAGAAATGTTTCACATCCTCCCCTGGTGTGTTTAGAACTTTCCAGAACTTTCCAGATCCAAATTGCGAAGAAACTTTTTTGTTGTTGTTGTCTGTTTCTTGTGGACTTGTTTACGTGCTACTGCGCGGTTTGATGCCAACTTTACGGTTTTTACTTTTTAATTACCGTTTTATATATTTTCTTTTTCCGCTTGCTCAATTTTTTTTCAACCCCAGATGCTTTATCTGGATGTGGTTTGTCAGGACCCCCAACAGCCGAAGCTAAGTAGTAACATTCACATGATGCCTTCTAATTGCAGTCGCTGTACTCATAATATACCGGAGAATTACCAGGGGGCGGGGCTACCGACGTTAAGGCTAATGACGAGTCATCCAGCGATCATATACTGTTTACCAGGGGGCGGGGCCTCCGACGTTAAGGCTAATGACGAATCATCCTGTCATATACTGTTTACCAGGGGGCGGGGCCTCCGACGTTAAGGCTAATCTGAAGATGCTGCTGACTAAGGCTAAAACTGGCGAGTGTGGAGAGTATAGAGTTATTGTTATCTATGTCGGCACCCATGATGTTAGGATGAAACAGTCAGAGGTCACCAAGAGCAACATCGCCTCAGTGTGTAAATCAACTAGAAAGATGTGTCGGCATCAAGTAATTGTCTCTGGCCCCCTCCCAGTTAGGGGGAGTGATGAGCTCTACAGCAGAGTCTCACAACTCAATCGCTGGTTGAAAACTGTTTTCTGCCCCTCCCAAAAGATAGAGTTTGTAGATAATTGGCCCTCTTTCTGGGACTCACCCACAAACAGGACCAAGCCTTGCCAGACTACATCCTAGCTGGAAGGGGTGCTCTCATCTTATCTAGCAACATAGACAAGGCTCTAACTCCTCTAACTTGACAATGAGATAGGGTGCAGGCCAAAGAGCAGGCTATTTGCCAGCCAGCCAGCCTGCCAGCTTAGTGGAGTCTGCCACTAGCACAGTCAGCTCAGCTATCCCCATTGAGACCGTATCTGTGCCTCAATCTAGGTTGGGCAAAACTAAACATGGCAGTGTTCGCTCTTTTTATTTTACTAGGCAAGTCAGTTAAGAACAAATTGTAATTTTCAATGACAGCCTAGGAACAGTGGGTTAACTGCCTGTTCAGGGGCAGAACGACAGATTTGTACCTTGTCAGCTCGGGGATTTGAACTTGTAACCTTTCGGTTACTAGTCCAACACTCTAACCACTATGCTGACCTGCCGTCCCTACACTCTAACCACTAGGCCAACCTGCCGTCCCTACACTCTAACCACTAGGCTACCCTGCTCTAGCAATCTCACTGGAATAAAGACCTCCTCCATTCCTGCCATTATTGAAAGAGATCGTGATACTTCACATCTCAAAATAGGGCGACTTAATGTTAGATCCCTCATTACCAAGGCAGTTATAGTCAATGAACTCATCACTGATCATAATCTTGATGTGATTGGCCTGACTGAAACATGGCTTAAGCCTGATGAATTTACTGTGTTAAATGATGCCTCTCTTCCTGGTTACACTATTGACCATATCCTCGCGCATCCTGCAAAGGTGGTGTTGCTAACATTTAACATTTCAATAAGATTTTTTTTAAAGACTGCATTTTCCTCTTTTGAGCGTCTAGTCATGAAATCTTTGCAGCCTACTCAATAACTGTTTTATAGCTACTGTTTACAGGTTTCCTGGGCCATATACAGCGTTCCTCACTGAGGTCCCTGATTTCCTATCGGACCTTGTAGTCATGGCACAACATTTTCAAATTCAAATTTTTGATGACTTTAATATTTTTTTTTAAGTCCAAAAGCCATCGTCGACTCAGTGGGTTTTGTCCAACATGTCGTGTTCTGGACCTAGTTGTGTCCTGTGGAATAGAATAAATAAATAAATAATAATAATAAATAAATAATAAATAAATAAATGTTGTGGATCTTAATGTTTTTCTCATATTCTTTGACTATCAGACCACCAATTTATTATATTTGCAATCGCAACAAATAATCTGCTCAGGCCCCAACCAACGATCCTCAAAAGCCACGCTATAAATTCTCTGAAAACCCAAAGATTCCTAGATGCCCTTCCAGACTCCCTCCATCTAACTAAGGAACGAAATTGAACCTTGTGTAATACCCGAGATGTCGTCGCACCACTAAAAACAAAAAAAAACATTTGTCATAAGAAACTAGTTCTAGGTTCTACAGAAATGACCCTGAAACAAGCTTCCAGAAAGTCGGGACGGAAATGGAAATGGCGCTCCACCAAACTTTCTACTAGTGAGACCGTGAGACTGTGAGACTCGAAGCGTATCGAAGAGCTGCTTTTCCATCATCCAACTTAATAGTTCAACATTTATTTTTTGAGTCGCAATAGTCACAACTCCCACCGAAGTCGGTACCTCTCCTTATTCGGCGCCACCGTTCTTCTAACCATCGCCATTCCACCTTTCATTTTCCATTTGTTTTGTCTTGTTTTCATCCCCTCATCACTCTATGTGTTTATTATCTTCTGTTCCCCCCATGTCTGTGTTCGTGTCCCTAGAATTTCTAAGCAAAAGGGCTCTCTCCTGTAGAGCTCCATTTTTATGGAATTGTCTGCCTATACATGTCAGAGACTCAGACTCGGTCGCGACCTTTAACCTGATGAGTGTAGGGGGCAGTATTTTGACATTTGAATGAAAAACTTACTCAAAAATGAAACTGCCTATTTCTCAGGCCCAGAAGCTAGAACATGTATATAATTATCAGATTAGGATAGAAAACACTCTAAGGTTTCCAAAACTGTCAAAATATTGTCTGTGAGTATAACAGAACTGACAAGACAGGTGAAAACCTGAGGAAAATCCAACCAGGAAGTGCCTCTTATTTTGAAAGCTCCCAGTTCCATTGAATGCCTTCCCTCCATTTCAAGGGATATCAACCAGATTCCATTTAAAGGGATATCAACACATGGTGTGAACAGTCTTTAGACTTAGTTTCAGCCTTTTATTCTGAAAAATGTGTGCGAGAACGATCACAAAGCGTCAATGGATGGCTGGGTGCCATCAGAGTCCAAGCAAAATACATTTTCTCTCTCTCACCCATTGAAAAAGCTACAGTCCAGTTGAAATATTATCGATTATTTATTGTAAAAACAACCTGAGGATCAATTATAAAAATCGTTTGACATGTTTCTATGAACTTCACAGATACTATTTGGAATTTTCATCTTCCCCGTCGTGACCTCTCGAGCCTGTGGATTTCTGAACATAACGCACCAACGAAATGGAGGTATTTTGGATATAAAAACAATCTTTATGGAACAAAAGGAACATTTATTGTGTAACTGGGAGTCTTGTGAGTGCAAACATCCGAAGATCATCAAAGGTAAGCGATTACTTTTATTGCTTTTCTGACTTTTGTTACCAATCTACTTTGCTGTTTGTAATGTTTTGTCTGCTGATGTCCTTACATAAATGCTTGGTTTGCTTTCGCTGTAAAGCTTGTTTGAAATCTGACACGCCAGGTGGATTAACAACAGCTGTGTTTTGCTGTATTGCACTTGTGATTTCATGAAAATGTAAATATTTGTAGTAATTTAATTTGAATTTGGCGCTCTGCAATTCAGCCCTGTCTGGGGTTATCGTCGGACAGGGCCACAGTGTCTCCTGACCCCTCCTGTCTCAGCCTCCAGTATTTATGCTGCAGTAGTTTATGTGTCGTGGGGCTAGGCTCAGTCTGTTTTATCTGGAGTATTTCTCTTGTCTTATCTGGTGTCCTGTGTGAATTTAAGTGTGCTCTCTCTAATTCTCTCCCTCTCCGTCCCCTCCAGGAGGACCTGAGCCCTAGGACCATGCCTCAGGACTACCTGGCATGATGACTCCTTGCTATCCCCAGTCCACCTGGTCGTGCAGCTGCTCCAGTTTCAACTGTTCTGCCTGCGGCTATGGAACCCTGACCTGTTCACCGGACGTTCTACCTGTCCCGGACCTGCATGTAGCTCTGTGAATTGATACGAAAAAGATTCTCACTGGCCTATGAAGATAAAATTACTTCCACTCTCCTCCACTCCTCCACTCTCCTCCAATCTCCTTTCCTCTCCTCCACTCTCCTCTCCTTTCCTCCACTCTCCTCCACTCCTCCACTCTCCTCCACTCCTCCACTCTCCTCCACTCCTCCACTCTCCTCCACTCCTCCACTCTCCTCCAATCTCCTTTCCTCTCCTCCACTCTCCTCCTCTCCTCCACTCTCCTCCAATCTCCTTTCCTCTCCTCCACTCTCCTCTCCTCCACTCCTCCACTCTCCTCCAATCTCCTTTCCTCTCCTCCACTCTCCTCTCCTCTCCTCCACTCTCCTCTTCTCCTCTCCTTCACTCTCCTCCACTCTTCTCTCCTCCTCTCCTCCACTCTCCTCTTCTCCTCTCCTTCACTCTCCTCCACTCTTCTCTCCTCCTCTCCTCCACTCTCCTCCCTCCTCCACTCTCCTCCAATCTCCTTTCCTCTCCTCCACTCTACTCTCCTCTCCCTCCACTCTCCTCTCCTCCTCCCCTCTCCGCCACTCTCCTCTTCTCCTCTCCTTCACTCTCCTCCACTCTTCTCTCCTCCTCTCCTCCCTCTCCTCTTCTCCTCTCCTTCACTCTCCTCCACTCTCCTCCACTCTCCTCTCCTCCACTCTCCTCTCCTCTCCTCCACTCTCCTCTCCTCCTCTCCTCCACTCTCCTCCACTCTCCTCTTCTCCTCTCCTCCACTCTCCTCCACTCTTCTCTCCTCCTCTCTCCCTCTCCTCCACTCTCCACTACTCTCACTGGCCTCTGAAGATAACATTATTTTATGTACAGTATCTGACAGCTTGTGTGTTAGCCCTAATAAAAACCAATATCACCCCTCTCCTCCCTCCATCTACACTATCTTTAAAGTTCAATAGCCTCTCCTGGGGCAATCTAGGTTTCCATGTTTTGGCATGCTCAGTGGCCATACACGCTTAGCATGCTCCGTCTTAATGGTAAATGATTCAGAGCGACATGATCAAAGGCATCATGAAGCTGTAGTAGAAGAACTATGGTAGAAGTAATGTGGTAGGCAGGACAACTCTCAGGGCTGAGGGCAGGCTCCTCCTCTCCTCTCCTCTCTTCTCCTCTCCTCTCTTCTCCTCCACTCTCCTTTACACCACTCTCCTCTCCTCCACTCCTCTCCTCCACTCTCCTCTCCTCTCTTCTCCTCTCCTCCACTCTCCTCTCCTCTCTTCTCCTCTCCTCTCTTCTCCTCTCCTCTCTCCTCTCCTCTCCTCTCCTCTCCTCCACTCTCCTCTCTTCTCCTCTCCTCTCCTCTCTTCTCCTCTCCTCCACTCTACTCTCCTCTCCGCTCCTTTACACCACTATCCTCTCCTCCACTCTCCTCTCCTCTCCTCCCTGGCACAGCAGGATGCTCCTCTTTTCTCCTCCCTGGCACAGCAGGGGTTTCCTCCCTGGCACAGCAGGGTGTTCCTCTCCTCTCCTCCCTGGCACAGCAGGGTGTTCCTCTCCTCTCCTCCGTGGCACAGCAGGGTGTTCCTCTCCTCCCTGGCACAGCAGGGAGCTCCCTCTCCTCTCCTCCCTGGCACAGCAGGGTGCTCCCCTCCTCTCCTCCCTGGCACAGCAGGAGTTTCTCTCCTCTCCTCCCTGGCACAGCAGGGTGCTCCCCCTCTCCTCCCTGGCACAGCAGGGTGCTCCCCTCCCTCTCCTCCCTGACACAGCAGGGAGCTCCTCTCCCTCTCCTTCCTGGCACAACAGGGAGCTCCTCTCCTCCCTGGCACAGCAGGGTGCTCCCCTCCTCTCCTCCCTGGCACAGCAGGGAGCTCCTCTCCTCTCCTTCCTGGCACAGCAGGGTGCTCCCCTCCTCTCCTCCCTGGCACAGCAGGGTGCTCCCCTCCTCTCCTCCCTGGCACAGCAGGGTGCTCCCTCCTCTCCTCCCTGGCACAGCAGGGTGCTCCCTCCTCTCCTCCCTGGCACAGCAGGGAGCTCCTCTCCTCTCCTCCCAGGCACAGCAGGGTGCTCCCCTCCTCTCCTCCCTGGCACAGCAGGGTGTTCCTCTCCTCTCCTCCCTGGCACAGCAGGGTGTTCCTCTCCTCTCCTCCCTGGCACTGCAGGGAGCTCCTCTCCTCCCTGGCACAGCAGGGAGCTCCTCTCCTCCCTGGCACAGCAGGGAGCTCCTCTCCTCCCTGGCACAGCAGGGAGCTCCTCTGCTCTACTACCTGGCACTGCAGGGAGCTCCTCTCCTCCCTGGCACAGCAGGGAGCTCCTCTCCTCCCTGCCACAGCAGGGAGCTCCTCTCCTCCCTGGCACAGCAGGGAGCTCCTCTCCTCTACTCCCTGGTACAGCAGGGTGCTCCCCTCCTCTCCTCCCTGGCACAGCAGGGTGCTCACCTCCTCTCCTCCCTGGCACAGCAGGGTGCTCCTCTTCAAAAAGCCTGTAATGAGGCTGCTCTGGATACCCAGACCTGCGTCTGTATGTTTGTGTGTGTTTATGTGTATCCAAAGACCCAAATCAACCACAGTAAACAGCATGATGTTTTTAAACCACTGTTTATCAGTGGAAAGACAGAACCTGCATTACCAAACAGACCTGACAGTGAGATCGGTGTTTTTAGATGAACAGACCTGACCGACTTGATCCAAAAGAATGAAAGAAAACATCAAGACTCTCAGAGTTGAAGTGATTCCAGCTCTAATTCCCAACTCAATCACAGCCTCATT
>NW_025747333.1:0-30000 GCF_021184085.1 Oncorhynchus gorbuscha
CTGAGCCTTACGGGGGTGTATCTACTATGGCATACTCTGGATCTGAGCCTTACGGGGTGTATCTACTATGGCATACTCTGGATCTGAGCCTTACGGGGTGTATCTACTATGGCATACTCTGGATCTGAGCCTTACGGGGTGTATCTACTATGGCATACTCTGGATCTGAGCCTTACGGGGTGTATCTACTATGGCATACTCTGGATCTGAACCTTACGGGGTGTATCTACTATGGCATACTCTGGATCTGAGCCTTACGGGGTGTATCTACGATGGCATACTCTGGATCTGAGCCTTACGGGGTGTATCTACGATGGCATACTCTGGATCTGAGCCTTACGGGGTGTATCTACGATGGCGTACTCTGGATCTGAGCCTTACGGGGTGTATCTACGATGGCATACTCTGGATCTGAGCCTTACGGGGTGTATCTACTATGGCATACTCTGGATCTGAGCCTTACGGGGTGTATCTACTATGGCATACTCTGGATCTGAACCTTACGGGGTGTATCTACTATGGCATACTCTGGATCTGAACCTTACGGGGTGTATCTACTATGGCATACTCTGGATCTGAGCCTTACGGGGTGTATCTACGATGGCATACTCTGGATCTGAGCCTTACGGGGTGTATCTACGATGGCATACTCTGGATCTGAGCCTTACGGGGTGTATCTACGATGGCGTACTCTGGATCTGAGCCTTACGGGGTGTATCTACGATGGCATACTCTGGATCTGAGCCTTACGGGGGGTGTATCTACTATGGCATACTCTGGATCTGAGCCTTACGGGGTGTATCTACTATGGCATACTCTGGATCTGAGCCTTACGGGGTGTATCTACTATGGCATACTCTGGATCTGAGCCTTACGGGGTGTATCTACTATGGCATACTCTGGATCTGAGCCTTACGGGGTGTATCTACTATGGCATACTCTGGATCTGAGCCTTACGGGGTGTATCTACTATGGCATACTCTGGATCTGAGCCTTACGGGGTGTATCTACTATGGCATACTCTGGATCTGAGCCTTACGGGGTGTATCTACTATGGCATACTCTGGATCTGAGCCTTACGGGGTGTATCTACTATGGCATACTCTGGATCTGAGCCTTACGGGGTGTATCTACTATGGCATACTCTGGATCTGAGCCTTACGGGGTGTATCTACTATGGCATACTCTGGATCTGAGCCTTACGGGGTGTATCTACTATGGCATACTCTGGATCTGAGCCTTACGGGGTGTATCTACTATGGCATACTCTGGATCTGAGCCTTACGGGGTGTATCTACTATGGCATACTCTGGATCTGAGCCTTACGGGGTGTATCTACTATGGCATACTCTGGATCTGAGCCTTACGGGGTGTATCTACTATGGCATACTCTGGATCTGAGCCTTACGGGGTGTATCTACTATGGCATACTCTGGATCTGAGCCTTACGGGGTGTATCTACTATGGCATACTCTGGATCTGAGCCTTACGGGGTGTATCTACTATGGCATACTTGATCTGAGCCTACGGGTGTATCTACTATGGCATACTCTGGATCTGAGCCTTACGTGTATCTACTATGGCATACTTGGATCTGAGCTCACGGGTGTATCTACGATGGCGTACTGGATCTGAGCCTACGGGTGTATCTACCATGGCATACTCTGGATCTGAGCCTTACGGGTGTATCTACTATGGCATACTCTGGATCTGAGCCTTACGGGGTGCATCTACTATGGCATACTCTGGATCTGAGCGCCCACGGGTGTATCTACTATGGCATACTCTGGATCTGAGCTCACGGGGTATCTACTATGGCATACTCTGGATCTGAGCCTTACGGGGTGTATCTACTATGGCATACTCTGGATCTGAGCCTTACGGTGTATCTACTATGGCATACTCTGGATCTGAGCCTTACGGGGTGTATCTACTATGGCATACTCTGGATCTGAGCCTTACGGGGGTATCTACTATGGCATACTCTGGATCTGAGCCTACCGGGGGGTATCTACTATGGCATACTCTGGATCTGAGCTTCACGGGTGTATCTACTATGGCATACTCTGGATCTGAGCCTTACGGGGTGTATCTACTATGGCATACTCTGGATCTGAGCCTTACGGGGTGTATCTACGATGGCATACTCTGGATCTGAGCCTTACGGGGTGTATCTACTATGGCATACTCTGGATCTGAGCCTTACGGGGTGTATCTACTATGGCATACTCTGGATCTGAGCCTTACGGGGTGTATCTACTATGGCATACTCTGGATCTGAGCCTTACGGGGTGTATCTATGGCATACTCTGGATCTGAGCCTTACGGGGGTGTATCTACTATGGCATACTCTGGATCTGAGCCTTACGGGGTGTATCTACTATGGCATACTCTGGATCTGAGCCTTACGGGTGTATCTGCGATGGCATACTCTGGATCTGAGCCTTACGGGGTGTATCTACTATGGCATACTCTGGATCTGAGCCTTACGGGGTGTATCTACTATGGCATACTCTGGATCTGAGCCTTACGGGGTGTATCTACTATGGCATACTCTGGATCTGAGCCTCACGGGGTGTATCTACTATGGCATACTCTGGATCTGAGCCTTACGGGTATCTACTATGGTATCTACTATGGCATACTCTGGATCTGAGCCTTACGGGGTGTATCTACTATGGCATACTCTGGATCTGAGCCTTACGGGGTGTATCTACTATGGCATACTCTGGATCTGAGCCTTACGGGGTGTATCTACTATGGCATACTCTGGATCTGAGCCTTACGGGGTGTATCTACTATGGCATACTCTCTGGATCTGAGCCTTACTGAGGGGTGTATCTACTATGGCATACTCTGGATCTGAGCCTTACGGGGTGTATCTACTATGGCATACTCTGGATCTGAGCCTTACGGGGTGTATCTACTATGGCATACTCTGGATCTGAGCCTTATATCTACTATGGCATACTCTGGATCTGAGCCTTACGGGGTGTATCTACTATGGCATACTCTGGATCTGAGCCTTACGGGGTGTATCTACTATGGCATACTCTGGATCTGAGCCTTACGGGGTGTATCTACTATGGCATACTCTGGATCTGAGCCTTACGGGGGGTGTATCTACGATGGCATACTCTGGATCTGAGCCTTACGGGGTGTATCTACTATGGCATACTCTGGATCTGAGCCTTACGGGGTGTATCTACTATGGCATACTCTGGATCTGAGCCTTACGGGGTGTATCTACTATGGCATACTCTGGATCTGAGCCTTACGGGGTGTATCTACTATGGCATACTCTGGATCTGAGCCTTACGGGGTGTATCTACTATGGCATACTCTGGATCTGAGCCTTACCGGGTGTATCTACTATGGCATACTCTGGATCTGAGCCTTACGGGGGGTGTATCTACTATGGCATACTCTGGATCTGAGCCTTACGGGGGGTGTATCTACTATGGCATACTCTGGATCTGAGCCTTACGGGGTGTATCTACTATGGCATACTCTGGATCTGAGCCTTACGGGGTGTATCTACTATGGCATACTCTGGATCTGAGCCTTACGGGGTGTATCTACTATGGCATACTCTGGATCTGAGCCTTACGGGGTGTATCTACTATGGCATACTCTGGATCTGAGCCTTACGGGGGGTGTATCTACTATGGCATACTCTGGATCTGAGCCTTACGGGGGGTGTATCTACTATGGCATACTCTGGATCTGAGCCTTACGGGGTGTATCTACTATGGCATACTCTGGATCTGAGCCTTACGGGGGGTGTATCTACTATGGCATACTCTGGATCTGAGCCTTACGGGGGGTGTATCTACTATGGCATACTCTGGATCTGAGCCTTACGGGGGGTGTATCTACGATGGCATACTCTGGATCTGAGCCTTACTGGGTATCTACTATGGTGTATCTACTATGGCATACTCTGGATCTGAGCCTTACGGGGTGTATCTACTATGGCATACTCTGGATCTGAGCCTTACGGGGTGTATCACTATGGCATACTCTGGATCTGAGCTCACGGGGTGTATCTACTATGGCATACTCTGGATCTGAGCCTTACGGGGTGTATCTACTATGGCATACTCTGGATCTGAGCCTTACGGGGTGTATCTACTATGGCATACTCTGGATCTGAGCCTTACGGGGGTGTATCTACTATGGCATACTCTGGTATCTCTGGCATAGCCTTGACGGGGTGTATCTACTATGGCATACTCTGGATCTGAGCCTTACGGGGTGTATCTACTATGGCATACTCTGGATCTGAGCCTTACGGGGTGTATCTACTATGGCATACTCTGGATCTGAGCCTTACGGGGGGTATCTACTATGGCATACTCTGGATCTGAGCCTTACGGGGTGTATCTACTATGGCATACTCTGGATCTGAGCCTTACGGGGGTGTATCTACTATGGCATACTCTGGATCTGATACGGGGTGTATCTACTATGGCATACTCTGGATCTGAGCCTTACGGGGTGTATCTACTATGGCATACTCTGGATCTGAGCCTTACGGGGTGTATCTACTATGGCATACTCTGGATCTGAGCCTTACGGGGTGTATCTACTATGGCATACTCTGGATCTGAGCCTTACGGGGTGTATCTACTATGGCATACTCTGGATCTGAGCCTTACGGGGTGTATCTACTATGGCATACTCTGGATCTGAGCCTTACGGGGTGTATCTACTATGGCATACTCTGGATCTGAGCCTTACGGGGTGTATCTACTATGGCATACTCTGGATCTGAGCCTTACGGGGTGTATCTACTATGGCATACTCTGGATCTGAGCCTTACGGGGTGTATCTACTATGGCATACTCTGGATCTACTATGGCATACTCTGGATCTGAGCCTTACGGGGTGTATCTACTATGGCATACTCTGGATCTGAGCCTTACGGGGTGTATCTACTATGGCATACTCTGGATCTGAGCCCACGGGGTATCTACTATGGCATACTCTGGATCTGAGCCTTACGGGGTGTATCTACTATGGCATACTCTGGATCTGAGCCTTACGGGGTGTATCTCTATGGCATATGGCATACTCTGGATCTGAGCCTTACGGGGTGTATCTACTATGGCATACTCTGGATCTGAGCCTTACGGGGTGTATCTACTATGGCATACTCTGGATCTGAGCCTTACGGGGTGTATCTACTATGGCATACTCTGGATCTGAGCCTTACGGGGTGTATCTACTATGGCATACTCTGGATCTGAGCCTTACGGGGTGTATCTACTATGGCATACTCTGGATCTGAGCCTTACGGGGTGTATCTACTATGGCATACTCTGGATCTGAGCCTTACGGGGTGTATCTACTATGGCATACTCTGGATCTGAGCCTTACGGGGGTGTATCTACTATGGCATACTCTGGATCTGAGCCTTACGGGGTGTATCTACTATGGCATACTCTGGATCTGAGCCTTACGGGGTGTATCTACTATGGCATACTCTGGATCTGAGCCTTACGGGGTGTATCTACTATGGCATACTCTGGATCTGATGGCATACTCTGGATCTGAGCCTTACGGGGTGTATCTACTATGGCATACTCTGGATCTGAGCCTTACGGGGTGTATCTACTATGGCATACTCTGGATCTGAGCCTTACGGGGGGTGTATCTACTATGGCATACTCTGGATCTGAGCCTTACGGGGTGTATCTACTATGGCATACTCTGGATCTGAGCCTTACGGGGTGTATCTACTATGGCATACTCTGGATCTGAGCCTTACGGGTGTATCTACTATGGCATACTCTGGATCTGAGCCTTACGGGTGTATCTACTATGGCATACTCTGGATCTGAGCCTTACGGGGTGTATCTACTATGGCATACTCTGGATCTGAGCCTTACGGGGTGTATCTACTATGGCATACTCTGGATCTGAGCCTTACGGGGTGTATCTACTATGGCATACTCTGGATCTGAGCCTTACGGGGTGTATCTACTATGGCATACTCTGGATCTGATGGCATACTCTGGACGGGGTGTATCTACTATGGCATACTCTGGATCTGAGCCTTACGGGGTGTATCTACTATGGCATACTCTGGATCTGAGCCTTACGGGGTGTATCTACTATGGCATACTCTGGATCTGAGCCTTACGGGGTGTATCTACTATGGCATACTCTGGATCTCGGGGTGTATCTACTAGCATACTCTGGATCTGAGCCTTACGGGGTGTATCTACTATGGCATACTCTGGATCTGAGCCTTACGGGGTGTATCTACTATGGCATACTCTGGATCTGAGCCTTACGGGGTGTATCTACTATGGCATACTCTGGATCTGAGCCTTACGGGTGTATCTACTATGGCATACTCTGGATCTGAGCCTTACGGGTGTATCTACTATGGCATACTCTGGATCTGAGCCTTACGGGGTGTATCTACTATGGCATACTCTGGATCTGAGCCTTACGGGGTGTATCTACTATGGCATACTCTGGATCTGAGCCTTACGGGGTGTATCTACTATGGCATACTCTGGATCTGAGCCTTACGGGGGGTGTATCTACTATGGCATACTCTGGATCTGAGCCTTACGGGGGGTGTATCTACTATGGCATACTCTGGATCTCTGAGTGTAAAACACCTTTTCACCTGTCTGATTCTTTCAGGTTCAGATGAAGGAGAGGAGACATGGGGATCAAGTCACTTTAGACCTGAGTCATACTATATATAGACTCGGCTATAGACTATTGAGATGTGACCTGTTTCTATAGGGGGGTGAGGGTGAGGTTGGGAGCTGACAGTCTAAAGAAGGTATGGTAACAGTGTGGCTATCAAGATGTAGCCTAACTCATAGATATCTATATTGGGGGGCGTAGCCTAAAGGCGTCAGCATGCTTCCATCCATCTGGAGCCTAGCTGAACTCAGCTGAACCCAACGAGTGTGCTCACATACTCCCCTAAAAAAAAACTTTGCTTGAATAACGAGAAGAAAAGCAGCAATAGTACCGTTTGTCCATCTCGAGACGCCGTAGCCAGATTTAATTTGAGATAACTCCAGAAATCTGTCATAAATTGAAGTTTTTTTGTGCCAAGGAGTTCTTAGTCACGTAACTTCACATCTAAGATCGGTGGAGTATTTATCGATGAAAGAAATGTGCATGAAAAGAACACGAGTCCTCTCTCTCTCTCATTGAATGACAACAAACACTTCATTGAAGAATCCCTAGTGTGGACCAGAAGCCCGCGGACGCCTTCAGCCTATAGATATCTCTCCAGGGAGGGGATTAGTGTTGAAGGGACACCTACACCCACACTCTTACCTAACATTACTGTGTCCAAAATGGCACCCGCCCCCCTATATTATAGTGCACTACTTCCCGGACCACTACCTCTATAGGGCCTGGTCAAAAGTAGTGCACGACATAGTGAACAAGGTGCCATTTGGGATACCAGTGGTGACTCACCAGTCGTTCACACCAGGACGTGACGAGCTGCTACTTTCTCTGATGATGGTGGAAGGAAATGCTATTCTGAGTTGGTGAGGAGGAGGAGGAGGGGTGAGAGGAGGAGGAGGGGTGAGAGGAGGAGGGGTGAGAGAAGGAGGGGTGAGAGGAGGAGGGGTGAGAGGAGGAGGGGTGAGAGGAGGAGGGGTGAGAGGAGGAGGGGTGAGAGGAGGAGGGGTGAGAGGAGGAGGGGTGAGAGGAGGAGTGGTGAGAGAAGGAGGGGTGAGAGAAGGAGGGATGAGAGAAGGAGGGATGAGAGGAGGAGGGGTGAGAGGAGGAGGAGGGGTGAGAGGAGGAGGAGGGGTGAGAGGAGGAGGAGGGGTGAGAGGAGGAGGAGGGGTGAGAGGAGGAGGAGGGGTGAGAGGAGGAGGAGGGGTGAGAGGAGGAGGGGGGGTGAGAGGTGGAGACAACAGAGTGTGAGGTAAAAACAACACTACAACTTGGCTAATAGCACATCACCTAGAGGTGTGTTCCAAATGGGATCCTATTCCACATACACTACATTCAGAAAGTATTCAGACTCCTTCCCCCTTTATGCACATTGTGTTACATTACTCTCATTCTAAAATGGATTAAATTAAATGTGTTCTTCATCAATCTACCCATTAATGACAAAGACACAAATACAAAAAAAACAGAAATACCTTATTTACATAAGTATTCAGACTCGGAATTGAGCTCAGGTGCATCCCGTTTCCATTGATCCTCCTTAAGATGTTTCTACAAGTTCAATTGATTGAACATGTTTTGGAAAGGCACACACCTGTCTATATAAAAAGGTCCCACAGTTGACAGTGCATGTCAGAGCAAAAACCAAGCCATGAGGTCGAAGGAATTGTCCGTAGCGCTCCGAGACATGATTGTGTCGAGGCACGGTTCTGGGGAAGGGTACCAAAACATTTCTGCAGCATTGAAGATCCCCAAGAACACAGTGGCCTCCATCATTCTTAAATGGAAGAAGTTTGGAAGCACAAAGACTCTTTCTAGAGCTGGCCGCCCGGCCAAACTGAGCAGTCGGGGAAGAAGGGCCTTGGTCAGGGAGGTGACCAAGACCCAGATAGTCACTCTGACAGAGCTCCAGAGTTCCTCTGTGGAGAT
The DNA here is from genome assembly GCF_021184085.1 of Oncorhynchus gorbuscha. Lineage (NCBI taxonomy): Eukaryota > Metazoa > Chordata > Actinopteri > Salmoniformes > Salmonidae > Oncorhynchus > Oncorhynchus gorbuscha. The sequence continues at coordinate 8,599 of NW_025747333.1, forward strand.
GGGAGAACATTCCAGAAAGACAACCATCTCTGCAGCACTCCACCAATCAGTCCATTATGGTAGAGTGGCCAGAAGGAAGCCACTCCTCAGTAAAAGGCACATGACAGCCCGCTTGGAGTTTGCCAAAAGGCACCTAAAGACTGTGGGGATGTTTTTCAGCGGCAGGGACTGGGAGTCTAGTCAGGATTGAGGGAAATATGAACAGAGCAAAGTACGGATCAATCCTTAATGAAAACCTGCTCCAGAGAGATCAGGACCTCAGACTGAGGCAAAGGTTCACCTTCCAACAGGACAACGACCCTAAGCACACGGCCAAGACAACGCAGGTGTGGCTTCGGGACAAGTCACTGAATGTCCTCGAGTGGCCCAGTCAGAGCCAAGACTGGAACACGGTTTAACATCTCTGGAGAGACCTGAAAATAGCTGTGTAGCAACACTTCTCATCCAACCTGACAGAGCTTGAGAGGATCTGCAGAGAAGAATGGAAGAAACTCCCCAAATACAGATGTGCCAAGTTTGTAACATCATACCCAAGAAGACTCAAAGCTGTAATCGCTGCCAAAGTCACTTCAACAAAGTACTGAGTAAAGGGTCTGAATACTTATGAAAATTGCTTTGTAATTACGGGGTATTGTAATGCCATTACGGGGTATTGCGATGCCATTACGGGGTATTGCGATGCCATTACGGGGTATTGCGATGCCATTACGGGGTATTGCGATGCCATTACGGGGTATTGCGATGCCATTACGGGTATTGCGATGCCATTACGGGGTATTGCGATGCCATTACGGGGTATTGCGATGCCATTACGGGGGTATTGCGATGCCATTACGGGGTATTGCGATGCCATTACGGGGTATTGCGATGCCATTACGGGGTATTGCGATGCCATTACGGGGTATTGCGATGCCATTACGGGGTATTGCGATGCCATTACGGGGTATTGCGATGTCATTACGGGGTATTGCGATGTCATTACGGGGTATTGCGATGTCATTACGGGGTATTGTGATGTCATTACGGGGTATTGCGATGTCATTACGGGGTATTGTGATGCCATTACGGGGTATTGTGATGTCATTACGGGGTATTGCGATGTCATTACGGGGTATTGCGATGCCATTACGGGGTATTGCGATGCCATTACGGGGTATTGTGATGCCATTACGGGGTATTGTGATGTCATTACGGGGTAGTGTGATGTCATTACGGGGTATTGTGATGTCATTACGGGGTATTGTGATGTCATTACGGGGTATTGTGTGTAGATTAATAAAGAAAAACAAAACAATTGAATCCACTTCATAAAAAGGCTGCAACGTAACAAAATGTGGAAAAAGTCAAGGGGGTGTGAATACTGTCCTAATGCACAGTATCGTACAATACTTTTAACCAGTGCCCTAGTCGTGCACCATAGAGGGAGTAGGGTTCCATTTGACAAGCGACCAAAAAAAGATGCTATGAAGAAGCCAATATGTGTGACTGTTGGGAGAATACAGTTAGAGGTTGAACAGTGCTGTTGTGGTGGACCAACTCGTTAGGAGGGAAAAACAGGACTAGAATTATCTGGAAGCACATTACTAAAAAAGACGCTATAAAGAAGCCAAGATGTCTAACTGTTTCTAAAATGTGAAGAGAAGTGTAGTAGGGTATCAGTAGTAGATGGAGGTTGAAATGTGCTGGAGTGGTTTCTGCACCAAACTTATATAGGAGAGACTTTTTCTCCATTCAATACACTATATACACACACAAAAGTATGTGGACACCCCTTCAAATTAGTGGATTAATCTATTTCAGCCACACCCGTTGCTGACGGGTGTATAAAATCGAGCACACAGCCATGCAATCTCCATAAACAAACATTTGCAGTAGAATGGCCTGTACTGAAGAGCTCAAAGAATTTCAAAGTGGCACCGTCATAGGATCCCACCTTTACAACAAGTCAGTGTGTTGAACTTCTACCCTGCTAGAGCTGCCCAGGTCAACTGTAAGTGCTGTTATTGTGAAGTGGAAAGGTCTAGGAGCAACAACGGCTCAGCAGCGAAGTGGTAGACCACACAAGCTAACAGAACGGGACCGCTGAGTGCTGAAACGCACAAAAATCATCTGTCCTCAGTTGCAACACTCACTACAGAGTTCCAAACTGTCCCTGGAAGCAACGCCAGCACAATAACTGTTCGTCGGGAGCTTCGTGAAATGGGTTTCCATGGCCGAGCAGGCACATACAAGCCTAAGATCACCGTGCACAGTACCAAGCATCAGCTGGAGGCGTGTAAAGCTTACAGCCATTGGTCTCTGGAGCAGTGGAAACACGTTCTCTGGACTGATGAATAACGATTCACCATTCTTTATTCATGGCGGTGTTCTTAGGCATAATTGTGAGTGAGCCCAGTCCCTTGGCTGAGAAGCAACCCCACACATGAATGGTCTCAGGATGCTTTACTGTTGACATGACACAGGACTGATGGTAGCGCTCACCTTGTCTTCTCCGGACAAGCTTTTTTTCCGGATGCCCCAAACAATCGGAAAGGGGATTCAGAGAAAAATGAGTTTACCCCGGTCCTCAGCAGTCCTGTACCTTATGAATATCAGAATATCAGTCTGTCACTGATGTTTTTCCTGGAGAGAAGTGTCTTCTTTGCTGCCCTTCTTGACACCAGACCATCCTCCAAGTCTTCGTCTCACTGTGTGTGCAGATGCACTCACACCTGCCTGCTGCCATTCCTGAGCAAGCTCTGTACAGGTGGTGCCCCGATCCCGCAGCTGAATCAACTTTAGGAGACGGTCCTGGACGGTCCTGGCGCTTTCTGGACTTTCTTGGGCGCCATAAAACCTTCTTCACAACAATTGAAACGCTCTCCTTGAAGTTGTTGATGATCCAATAAATGGTTGATTTAGGGGCAATCTTACTGGCAGCAATATCCTTGCCTGTGAAGCCCTTTTTGTGCAAAGCAATGATGACGGCACATGTTTCCTTGCAGGTAACCATGGTTGACAGAGGAAGAACAATGATTCCAAGCACCACCCTCCTTTTGAACCTTCCAGTCTGTTATTCGAACTCAATCAGCATGAAACAGTGATCTCCAGCCTTGTCCTCGTCAACACTCACACCTGTGTTAACGAGAGAATCACTGACATGATGTCAGCTAGTCGTTTTGTGGCAGGGCTGAAATGCAGTGGAAATGTTTTTTTGGGGATTCGGCCTAATCACTCATCATCATTCATGCTCATGGGTCAATGGAAGCAAGTCCCCGCAGCAATGTTCCAACATCTAGTGGAAAGCTTTCCCAGAAGAGTGGAGGCTGTTATAGCAGCAATGTTCCAACATCTAGTGGAAAGCCTTCCCAGAAGAGTGGAGGCTGTTATAGCAGCAATGTTCCAACATCTAGTGGAAAGTCTTCCCAGACGAGTGGAGGCTGTTCTAGCAGCAATGTTCCAACATCTAGTGGACAGTCTTCCCAGAAGAGTGGAGGCTGTTCTAGCAGCAATGTTCCAACATCTAGTGGAAAGCCTTCCCAGAAGAGTGGAGGCTGTTGTAGCAGCAATGTTCCAACATCTAGTGGAAAGTCTTCCCAGAAGAGTAGAGGCTGTTCTAGCAGCAATGTTCCAACATCTAGTGGAAAGTCTTCCCAGACGAGTGGAGGCTGTCCTAGCAGCAATGTTCCAACATCTAGTGGACAGTCTTCCCAGAAGAATGGAGGCTGTTCTAGCAGCAATGTTCCAACATCTAGTGGAAAGCCTTCCCAGAAGAGTGGAGGCTGTTATAGCAGCAATGTTCCAACATCTAGTGGAAAGTCTTCCCAGAAGAGTGGAGGCTGTTGTAGCAGCAATGTTCCAACATCTAGTGGAAAGTCTTCCCAGAAGAGTAGAGGCTGTTCTAGCAGCAATGTTCCAACATCTAGTGGAAAGTCTTCCCAGAAGAGTGGAGGCTGTTATAGCAGCAATGTTCCAACATCTAGTGGAAAGCCTTCCCAGAAGAGTGGAGGCTGTTATAGCAGCAATGTTCCAACATCTAGTGGAAAGCCTTCCCAGAAGAGTGGAGGCTGATATAGCAGCAATGTTCCAACATCTAGTGGAAAGCCTTCCCAGAAGAGTGGAGGCTGTTATAGCAGCAAAGGGACCAACTCCATATTAATGTCCATGATTTTAGAATGGAATGTTTGACAAGCAGGTGTCCACATACTTTCGATCATGTAGTGTACGATTATGAATCTTGGACACCCATTTTGTTGGAAAATAAAAAAATAATGATTTATTAGTTACCGTGGTTACCTGTCCTAGACCTTCAGAAACCCCATAATATTAACAGGACACCCCTCTCACCCTGATCATGCCAACAGACAGCCAGCTTAGCCCCATATGGTGTTACCAGTCACACACCTACCATGCCAAGCGACTAGCTAGATGTTCACAGATTCTTTGATTGGAGAGGTGCCTTGTTTAGACCCAAAAAACGTTATGACCAAACACAGAATATATTTTTCTCTCCTGCAGCCATTCCACTGCTTATTCACAGAGTTTCGGAGCCGATCTCGGAGCCTCAACCAGAACGTTAGTTTACTGTAACTCTACACATTTTGCCATGTTCTTATGCTATCTGAGTGACTGAAACATAAGGAACTAAAGTGTTTTCATTTCTGATTCTCCCTGAATGTCTAGTTATGTTTTTTATTATTATTATTATTATTACACCTTTATTTTAACTCGGCAAGTCAGTTAAGAACAAATTCTTATTTTCAATGACGGCCTAGGAACAGTGGGTTAACTGCCTGTTCAGGGGCAGAACGACAGATTTGTACCTTGTCAGCTCGGGGTTTGAACTTGCAACCTTCCGGTTACTAGTCCCAACGCTCTAACCACTAGGCTACCCTGCCGCCTCTACACTCTAACCACTAGACTACCCTGCCACCTCTACACTCTAACCACTAGGCTACCCTGCCACCTCTACACTCTAACCACTAGGCTACCTGCCACCTCTACACTCTAACCACTAGGCTACCCTGCCACCTCTACACTCTAACCACTAGACTACCCTGCCTCCTCTACACTCTAACCACTAGGCTACCCTGCCTCCTCTACACTCTAACCACTAGGCTACCTGCCACCTCTACACTCTAACCACCACTACACTACCACTGCTACCCTGCCTCCTCTACACTCTAACCACTAGGCTACCCTGCCTCCTCTACACTCTAACCACTAGACTACCCTTCCGCCCCTATTGGTGATTGTTAGTTCTCAAAGACGATCTCATGTTAAATATATATCAGTCTGTTATCTTTTCGACACACTTCACATCTGGTTTTAGTCCTTTAAGTTGAATAAAATAAAATAAAAAGTATTGTCTTCTTCAGTGGTTGCCCGCCACGGCTAAAAATGAATATAGGGGAAACACTGACACCCTGCAACAGCCATGTTTTAATGACGCCAGTGAAAAGGTTTCACATTCCTGTGTGACTGTTTGTGGACGCCCTGCGGTGTTGATCGTTAAAGTGTCATCAGCGAGAGTTGAAAAGGAATTAAAACAAGACTAGAAACATGACGACGTTTTCAGACCTGTGAGAAGTGTGTGTGTCTAACCTGAGGTGGATATACAGGGTGTTGTGTGTCTAACCTGAGGTGGATATACAGGGTGTTGTGTGTCTAACCTGAGGTGGATATACAGGGTGTTGTGTGTCTAACCTGAGGTGGATATACAGGGTGTTGTGTGTCTAACCTGAGGTGGATATACAGGGTGTTGTGTGTCTAACCTGAGGTGGATATACAGGGTGTTTGTGTGTGTGTGTGTGTGTCTAACCTGAGGTGGATATACAGGTGTGTGTGTGTGTGTGTGTGTCTAACCTGAGGTGGACATACAGGGTGTTGTGTGTCTAACCTGAGGTGGATATACAGGGGTGTGTGTGTGTGTCTAACCTGAGGTGGATATACAGGGTGTTGTGTGTGTGTGTGTGTGTCTAACCTGTGAGGTGGATATACAGGGTGTTGTGTGTCTAACCTGAGGTGGATATACAGGGTGTTGTGTGTCTAACCTGAGGTGGATATACAGGGTGTTGTGTGTGTGTGTCTAACCTGAGGTGGATATACAGGGTGTTGTGTGTCTAACCTGAGGTGGATATACAGGGTGTTGTGTGTGGTGTGTGTGTCTAACCTGTGAGGTGGATACAGGGTGTTGGGTGTTGTGTGTGTCTAACCTGTGAGGTGGATATACAGGGTGTTGTGTGTCTAACCTGTGAGGTGGATATACAGGGTGTTGTGTGTGTGTGTCTAACCTGAGGTGGATATACAGGGTGTGTGTGTGTGTGTGTGTGTGTCTAACCTGTGAGGTGGATATACAGGGTGTTGTGTGTGTGTGTGTGTCTAACCTGTGAGGTGGATATACAGGGTGTTGTGTGTGTGTGTGTGTGTCTAACCTGTGAGGTGGATATACAGGTGTTGTGTGTGTGTGTGAGGTGGATATACAGGGTGTTGTGTGTCTAACCTGAGGTGGATATACAGGGTGTTGTGTGTGTCTAACCTGAGGTGGATATACAGGGTGTTGTGTGTGTGTGTGTGTGTCTAACCTGTGAGGTGGATATACAGGGTGTTGGTGTGTGTGTGTCTAACCTGAGGTGGATATACAGGGTGTGTGTGTGTCTAACCTGTGAGGTGGATATACAGGGTGTTGTGGGTGTGTGTGTGTCTAACCTGTGAGGTGGATATACAGGGTGTTGTGTGTCTAACCTGTGAGGTGGATATACAGGGTGTTGTGTGTCTAACCTGTGAGGTGGATATACAGGGTGAGGTGGATATACAGGGTGTGTGTGTGTGTGTGTCTAACCTGTGAGGTGGATATACAGGGTGTTGTGTGTGTGTGTGTGTGTCTAACCTGTGAGGTGGATATACAGGGGGTGTTGTGTGTGTGTGTCTAACCTGTGAGGTGGATATACAGGGTGTTGTGTGTCTAACCTGTGAGGTGGATATACAGGGTGTGTGTGTGTGTCTAACCTGTGAGGTGGACATACAGGGTGTTGTGTGTGTGTGTGTGTGTCTAACCTGTGAGGTGGATATACAGGGTGTTGTGTGTGTGTGTGTGTCTAACCTGTGAGGTGGATATACAGGGTGTGTGTGTGTCTAACCTGTGAGGTGGATATACAGGGTGTTGTGTGTCTAACCTGTGAGGTGGATATACAGGGTGTTGTGTGTCTAACCTGTGAGGTGGATATACAGGGTGTTGTGTGTCTAACCTGTGAGGTGGATATACAGGGTGTTGTGTGTCTAACCTGTGGTGGATATACAGGGGTGTTGTGTGTGTGTGTGTCTAACCTGTGAGGTGGACATACAGGGTGTTGTGTGTCTAACCTGTGAGGTGGACATACAGGGTGTTGTGTGTCTAACCTGTGAGGTGGATATACAGGGTGTTGTGTGTGTCTCTAACCTGTGAGGTGGACATACAGGGTGTTGTGTCTAACCTGTGAGGTGGACATACAGGGTGTTGTGTCTAACCTGTGAGGTGGATATACAGGTGTTGTGTGTCTAACCTGTGAGGTGGATATACAGGGTGTTGTGTGTGTGTGTGTCTAACCTGTGATATACAGGGTGTGTGTCTAACCTGTGAGGTGGATATACAGGGTGTTGTGTGTGTCTAACCTGTGAGGTGGATATACAGGGTGTTGTGTGTGTCTAACCTGTGAGGTGGACATACAGGGTGTTGTGTGTCTAACCTGTGAGGTGGATATACAGGGTGTTGTGTGTCTAACCTGTGTGGTGGATATACAGGGTGTGTGTGTGTCTAACCTGTGAGGTGGATATACAGGGTGTGTGTGTGTCTAACCTGTGAGGTGGATATACAGGGTGTTGTGTGTCTAACCTGTGGTGGACATACAGGGTGTTGTGTGTCTAACCTGTGAGGTGGACATACAGGGTGTTGTGTGTCTAGCCTGAGGTGGACATACAGGGTGTTGTGTGTCTAGCCTGTGGTGGATATACAGGGTGTTGTGTGTGTGTGTGTCTAACCTGTGAGGTGGATATACAGGGTGTTGTGTGTCTAACCTGTGAGGTGGATATACAGGGTGTTGTGTGTCTAACCTGTGAGGTGGACATACAGGGTGTTGTGTGTCTAACCTGTGAGGTGGACATACAGGGTGTTGTGTGTCTAACCTGTGAGGTGGATATACAGGGTGTTGTGTGTCTAACCTGTGAGGTGGATATACAGGGTGTTGTGTGTCTAACCTGTGAGGTGGATATACAGGGTGTTGTGTGTCTAACCTGTGAGGTGGACATACAGGGTGTTGTGTGTCTAACCTGTGAGGTGGATATACAGGGTGTTGTGTGTCTAACCTGTGAGGTGGACATACAGGGTGTTGTGTGTCTAACCTGTGAGGTGGACATACAGGGTGTTGTGTGTGTGTGTGTCTAACCTGTGAGGTGGATATACAGGGTGTTGTGTGTCTAACCTGTGAGGTGGATATACAGGGTGTTGTGTGTCTAACCTGTGAGGTGGATATACAGGGTGTTGTGTGTCTAACCTGTGAGGTGGATATACAGGGTGTTGTGTGTCTAACCTGTGAGGTGGATATACAGGGTGTTGTGTGTCTAACCTGTGAGGTGGATATACAGGGTGTTGTGTGTCTAACCTGTGAGGTGGACATACAGGGTGTTGTGTGTCTAACCTGTGAGGTGGATATACAGGGTGTTGTGTGTCTAACCTGTGAGGTGGATATACAGGGTGTTGTGTGTGTGTCTAACCTGAGGTGGACATACAGGGTGTTGTGTGTCTAACCTGTGAGGTGGACATACAGGGTGTTGTGTGTCTAACCTGTGAGGTGGACATACAGGGTGTTGTGTGTCTAACCTGAGGTGGATATACAGGGGTGTTGTGGGTGTGTGTGTGTCTAACCTGAGGTGGATATACAGGGTGTTGTGTGTGTGTGTGTCTAACCTGTACAGGGTGTGGATATAACTGTGGGTGTATGTGTGTGTGTCTAACCTGTGAGGTGGATATACAGGGTGTTGTGTGTGTGTGTGTCTAACCTGTGAGGTGGATATACAGGGTGTTGTGTGTGTGTGTGTCTAACCTGTGAGGTGGATATACAGGGTGTTGTGGATATACAGGGTGTTGTGTGTCTAACCTGTGAGGTGGACATACAGGGTGTTGTGTGTCTAACCTGTGAGGTGGATATACAGGGTGTTGTGTGTCTAACCTGTGAGGTGGATATACAGGGTGTTGTGTGTGTCTAACCTGTGAGGTGGACATACAGGGTGTTGTGTGTCTAACCTGTGAGGTGGATATACAGGGTGTTGTGTGTCTAACCTGTGAGGTGGATATACAGGGTGTTGTGTGTCTAACCTGTGAGGTGGATATACAGGGTGTTGTGTGTCTAACCTGTGAGGTGGATATACAGGGTGGTGTGTGTCTAACCTGAGGTGGATATACAGGGTGTTGTGTGTCTAACCTGTGGTGGATATACAGGGTGTTGTGTGTGTCTAACCTGTGAGGTGGATATACAGGGTGTTGTGTGTGTCTAACCTGTGAGGTGGACATACAGGGTGTTGTGTGTCTAACCTGTGAGGTGGATATACAGGGTGTTGTGTGTCTAACCTGTGTGGTGGATATACAGGGTGTTGTGTGTCTAACCTGTGAACCTGTGGATATACAGGGTGTTGTGTGTCTAACCTGTGAGGTGGATATACAGGGTGTTGTGTGTCTAACCTGTGAGGTGGATATACAGGGTGTTGTGTGTCTAACCTGTGAGGTGGATATACAGGGTGTTGTGTGTCTAACCTGTGTGGTGGATATACAGGGTGTTGTGTGTGTGTCTAACCTGTGAGGTGGATATACAGGGTGTTGTGTGTGTGTCTAACCTGAGGTGGACATACAGGGTGTTGTGTGTCTAACCTGTGAGGTGGACATACAGGGTGTTGTGTGTCTAACCTGAGGTGGACATACAGGGGGTGTAACCTGGTGTGTGTGTGTCTAACCTGTGAGGTGGATATACAGGGTGTTGTGTGTCTAACCTGTGAGGTGGATATACAGGGTGTTGTGTGTCTAACCTGTGAGGTGGATATACAGGGTGTTGTGTGTCTAACCTGTGAGGTGGATATACAGGGTGTTGTGTGTCTAACCTGTGAGGTGGATATACAGGGTGTTGTGTGTCTAACCTGTGAGGTGGATATACAGGGTGTTGTGTGTCTAACCTGTGAGGTGGACATACAGGGTGTTGTGTGTCTAACCTGAGGTGGACATACAGGGTGTTGTGTGTCTAGCCTGTGGTGGATATACAGGGGTTGTGTGTGTGTGTGTCTAACCTGTGAGGTGGACATACAGGGTGTTGTGTGTCTAACCTGTGAGGTGGACATACAGGGTGTTGTGTGTCTAACCTGTGAGGTGGATATACAGGGTGTTGTGTGTGTCTAACCTGTGAGGTGGACATATACAGGGTGTTGTGTGTCTAACCTGTGAGGTGGACATACAGGGTGTTGTGTCTAACCTGTGAGGTGGATATACAGGGTGTTGTGTGTCTAACCTGTGAGGTGGATATACAGGGTGTGTGTGTGTGTGTGTCTAACCTGTGAGGTGGATATACAGGGTGTTGTGTGTCTAACCTGTGAGGTGGATATACAGGGTGTTGTGTGTGTCTAACCTGTGAGGTGGATATACAGGGTGTTGTGTGTGTCTAACCTGTGAGGTGGATATACAGGGTGTTGTGTGTGTCTAACCTGTGAGGTGGACATACAGGGTGTTGTGTGTCTAACCTGTGAGGTGGATATACAGGGTGTTGTGTGTGTCTAACCTGAGGTGGATATACAGGGTGTTGTGTGTCTAACCTGTGAGGTGGATATACAGGGTGTTGTGTGTCTAACCTGTGAGGTGGACATACAGGGTGTTGTGTGTCTAACCTGTGAGGTGGATATACAGGGTGTTGTGTGTCTAACCTGTGAGGTGGACATACAGGGTGTTGTGTGTGTGTGTGTCTAACCTGTGAGGTGGATATACAGGGTGTTGTGTGTCTAACCTGTGAGGTGGATATACAGGGTGTTGTGTGTCTAACCTGTGAGGTGGACATACAGGGTGTTGTGTGTCTAACCTGTGAGGTGGATATACAGGGTGTTGTGTGTCTAACCTGTGAGGTGGATATACAGGGTGTTGTGTGTCTAACCTGTGAGGTGGACATACAGGGTGTTGTGTGTCTAACCTGTGAGGTGGACATACAGGGTGTTGTGTGTCTAACCTGTGAGGTGGACATACAGGGTGTTGTGTGTCTAACCTGTGAGGTGGATATACAGGGTGTTGTGTGTCTAACCTGTGAGGTGGACATACAGGGTGTTGTGTGTCTAACCTGTGAGGTGGATATACAGGGTGTTGTGTGTGTGTGTGTCTAACCTGTGAGGTGGATATACAGGGTGTTGTGTGTCTAACCTGTGAGGTGGATATACAGGGTGTTGTGTGTCTAACCTGTGAGGTGGATATACAGGGTGTTGTGTGTCTAACCTGTGAGGTGGATATACAGGGTGTTGTGTGTCTAACCTGTGAGGTGGATATACAGGGTGTTGTGTGTCTAACCTGAGGTGGATATACAGGGTGTTGTGTGTCTAACCTGTGAGGTGGACATACAGGGTGTTGTGTGTCTAACCTGTGAGGTGGACATACAGGGTGTTGTGTGTCTAACCTGTGAGGTGGATATACAGGGTGTTGTGTGTGTGTCTAACCTGTGAGGTGGACATGCAGGGTGTGTGTGTCTAACCTGTGAGGTGGATATACAGGGTGTTGTGTCTAACCTGTGAGGTGGACATACAGGGTGTTGTGTGTCTAACCTGTGAGGTGGACATACAGGGTGTTGTGTGTCTAACCTGTGAGGTGGACATGCGTGAGTAACCTGTGAGGTCCAGTCAGGTCTGAGGAGGAGATGTTGACAGGAGCTCCACGGTGATAGACGCATGCTGACCTTCCTCTCTCGCTCCATACCTGGGATAGAGGACAGATACCTGGGGTTAGAGAGAGACCTCCATACCTGGGATAGAGGATAGATACCTGGGGTTAGAGAGAGAGAGACCTCCATACCTGGGGTAGAGGATAGATACCTGGGGTACCTGGGATAGAGAGATAAGAGAGAGACCTCCATACCTGGGGTTAGAGATAAAGAGAGAGACCTCCATACCTGGGATAGAGGACAGATACCTGGGGTTAGAGAGGAGACCTCCATACCTGGGGTAGAGGACAGATACCTGGGGTTAGAGAGAGAGACCTCCATACCTGGGATAGAGGACAGATACCTGGGGTTAGAGAGAGAGAGAGAGACCTCCATACCTGGGATAGAGGACAGATACCTGGGGTTAGAGAGAGAGAGACCTCCATACCTGGGGTAGAGGACAGATACCTGGGGTTAGAGAGAGAGACCTCCATACCTGGGGTAGACAGATACCTGGAGACCTCCATACCTGGGGTAGAGGACAGATACCTGGGGTTAGAGAGAGAGACCTCCATACCTGGGGTAGAGGACAGATACCTGGGGTTAGAGAGAGAGAGAGAGACCTCCATACCTGGGATAGAGGACAGATACCTGGGGTTAGAGAGAGAGAGAGACCTCCATACCTGGGGTAGAGGACAGATACCTGGGGTTAGAGAGAGAGAGAGAGACCTCCATACCTGGGATAGAGGACAGATACCTGGGGTTAGAGAGAGACCTCCATACCTGGGATAGAGGACAGATACCTGGGGGGAGAGAGAGAGACCTCCATACCTGGGATAGAGGACAGATACCTGGGGTTAGAGAGAGAGAGAGACCTCCATACCTGGGATAGAGGACAGATACCTGGGGAGAGAGAGAGAGACCTCCATACCTGGGGTAGAGGACAGATACCTGGGGTTAGAGGAGAGAGAGACCTCCATACCTGGGGTAGAGGACAGATACCTGGGGTTAGAGAGAGACCTCCATACCTGGGATAGAGGACAGATACCTGGGGTTAGAGAGAGAGAGAGAGACCTCCATACCTGGGGTAGAGGACAGATACCTGGGGTTAGAGAGAGAGACCTCCATACCTGGGATAGAGGACAGATACCTGGGGTTAGAGAGAGACCTCCATACCTGGGGTAGAGGACAGATACCTGGGGTTAGAGAGACCTCCATACCTGGGGTAGAGGACAGATACCTGGGGTTAGAGAGAGACCTCCATACCTGGGATAGAGGACAGATACCTGGGGTTAGAGAGAGAGAGACCTCCATACCTGGGGTAGAGGACAGATACCTGTTAGGAGAGAGAGAGAGAGACTCCATACCTGGGGTAGAGGACAGATACCTGGGGAGAGAGAGACCTCCATACCTGGGATAGAGGACAGATACCTGGGGTTAGAGAGAGAGAGAGAGACTCCTCCATACCTGGGGTAGAGGACAGATACCTGGGGTTAGAGAGAGAGACCTCCCATACCTGGGGTAGAAGACCGATACCTGGGGTTAGAGAGAGAGACACCTCCATACCTGGGGTAGAGGACAGATACCTGGGGTTAGAGAGACCTGGTGATCAACCTTTATTTAACCAATTCAGTGTTTTCACTAACCTGTGTGTGAGAGGGGTGGTGTGAGGGGGTGAGGGTGTGTGTGTTTTCACTAACCTGTGTGTGAGGTGTGAGGGGGTGTGTTTTCACTAAGGGTGTGTGAGGGGGTGCGGGCGTGCGGCGGCGTCCTGTGCTCCTCTGGGTCGTCCGGAGGCAGAGGGGATCCCCCTGGCCCCTGCAGGGGCCCTGGCCTGTCCCTGTCTCAGTCTGTCCTCACCAGCTCTCCTCTCCCTCTCTGCATCCTCCGCTGCCCTGTTGGCGCCCTGGACACACAGAGACACACATCACCATGGAGACAACGGTCACACCTCTTCACTATCACAACATCACCGTGGTCACACCTCTCCACTATCGGTCACCATGGAGACCTCTCTTCACTATCACAACATCACCACGGAGACAACGGTCACACCTCTTCACTATCACAACATCACCGTGGAGACAACGGTCACACCTCTTCACTATCACAACATCACCATGGAGACAACGGTCACACCTCTTCACTATCACAACATCACCATGGAGACAACGGTCACACCTCTTCACTATCACAACATCACCGTGGAGACAACGGTCACACCTCTTCACTATCACAACATCACCATGGAGACAACGGTCACACCTCTTCACTATCACAACATCACCATGGAGACAACGGTCACACCTCTCCACTATCACAACATCACCATGGAGACAACGGTCACACCTCTTCACTATCACAACATCACCATGGAGACAACGGTCACACCTCTTCACTATCACAACATCACCATGGAGACAACGGTCACACCTCTTCACTATCACAACATCACCATGGAGACAACGATCACACCTCTTCACTATCACAACATCACCATGGAGACAACGGCCACACCTCTTCACTATCACAGCATCACCATGGAGACAACAGTCACACCTCTTCACTATCACAACATCACCATGGAGACAACGGCCACACCTCTTCACTATCACAGCATCACCATGGAGACAACAGTCACACTGTCCCACCTCCCAACCCTTCACTATCACAACAACACCATGGAGACAGTCACACTGTCCCACCTCCCAACCCTTCAACATCACCATGGAGACAACGGTCACACCTCTTCACTATCACAACATCACCATGGAGACAACAGTCACACTGTCCCACCTCCCAACCCTTCACTATCACAACAACACCATGGAGACAACAGTCACACTGTCCCACCTCCCAACCCTTCACTATCACAACAACACCATGGAGACAACAGTCACACTGTCCCACCTCTTCACTATCACAACAACACCATGGAGACAACGGTCACACTGTCCCACCTCTTCACTATCACAACACCATGGGATCTTATTGACCAGGAATTTGCTCAATCAGCATTCAAAATGGCTGCCGTTGCCAGGGACACCACTGCTATTCGTAGACCAACAAAATGGCCACCGTGGACATTCCATTACTGTGTCCCAGTTACCTCTCCTTCCTCCCAAAGTGTGCACTGGTTCACATCACTGACTTGAAGAAATACAGTGGAACCTCCCACTAGCCCATGTCTCCACCAATCCCAACGCTTTCCAGATTTGTGGGAAGTAGTGAACGAGTGTACACTTTAGGAGAAAGGAGATATTGTAGAAGTAGTGAACGAGTGTACACTTTAGGAGAAAGGAGATATTGTGGAAGTAGTGAACGAGTGTACACTTCAGGAGAAAGGAGATATTGTGGAAGTAGTGAACGAGTGTACACTTCAGGAGAAAGGAGATATTGTGATGAAAAGACTCCAGTCCGGGGTCAATGTAACGAAGGGGGTGACTCAGAGACGTTAGCAGAGAGACGTTACTCACAAACTTGAGCATGTTCCAGTCGAAGACGTAGTCGTAGGAGAAGCCCTGTCTGTGGAACAGGTTCCTGAACAGCTGTCTGAGGTACGAGTAGTCGGGCTTGTCATCGAACCGCAGAGAACGGCAGAAGTTCAGGTACGTGGTAAACTCAGCTGTGAGGAGAGAGGAGAGGATGGGTCAAGATACAGCTCTTTAATTATTATACAACTGGACATGGTAAACTCCCCAGCTGATACAGCTCTATAATTATTATACAACTGGACATGGAGAGAGGAGAGGATGGGTCAAGATACAGCTCTTTAATTATTATACAACTGGACATGGTAAACTCCTGGAGAGAGAGAGGAGGACAGGAGCTCTATAATTATACTGAGAGAGGAGAGGATGGGTCAAGATACAGCTCTATAATTATTATACAACTGGACATGGTAAACTCCCTGAGAGGAGAGGATGGGTCAAGATACAGCTCTTTAATTATTATACAACTGGACATGGTAAACTCCCCTGAGAGGAGAGGATGGGTCAAGATACAGCTCTTTAATTATTATACAACTGGACATGGTAAACTCCCCTGAGAGGAGAGGAGAGGATGGGTCAAGATACAGCTCTTTAATTATTATACAACTGGACATGGTAAACTCCCCTGAGAGGAGAGGATGGGTCAAGATACAGCTCTATAATTATTATACAACTGGACATGGTAAACTCCCCTGAGAGGAGAGGATGGGTCAAGATACAGCTCTTTAATTATTATACAACTGGACATGGTAAACTCCCCTGAGAGGAGAGGATGGGTCAAGATACAGCTCTTTAATTATTATACAACTGGACATGGTAAACTCCCCTGAGAGGAGAGGATGGGTCAAGATACAGCTCTTTTTATACATCTAGTTGTATAATTAATATATATATGTGGAATAAAATGCCTGAATGTGAATCCTCTAGTCTCCAAGACAACAAGACATACACTACAAACAGATCCTCTGAATGTGATCAGCTTTCTTCCTGGTTAGGTCACATGATCAGGATAAACTCCTAACCCTATCCACTTTCAAAGACCGGGAGTGGAAATTCTATATGTGCAAGGATCTACTATGTAAAAAAACAACCTGTTTTGACTTCAGAAAACCCCATCAACTTCCAGCCACAGACAGGTCTTTCAACTACTCACATGGATATCCTTTACACAGGACCTCGATGGGGGTAGACATCTTCTTCTCACTGATGCGTGGGTCAAGATACACTTTAATTATTATTCTGTCTCTTAGTGGCAGCCTTCAGGCCCTGCCAGGGCAGACTGCCCAGGTTGAAGTACATCAGGACGTAGCCAAGAGACTCCAGGTCATCACGACGAGACTGCTCTGTAGAGAGAGAGAGAAGAGAGGTAGAGGAGAGAGGTCAAGAGAGGGAGAGAAGAGAGGGAGAGAGGGAGACAAGAGAGGGATAGAGAGATAGGAGAGAGAAGAGAGGGATAGGGAGAGAGAAGAGAGGGAGAGAGATGGGAAGAGAGGGAGAGAGAGAGAGGGAGAGAGAGAGAAGAGAGAGGAGAGAGAGATACAGAGAGAGGGGAGGAATCCTCTAGAGAGACATACACTACAAACAGAGAATGTGATCAGAGAGGTCACATGAGACTCCTAACCCTATCCACTTTCAAAGACCGGGAGAGAAAATTCTATAGCAAGGAGAGAGACCTGTTTTGAGAAAACCCCATCAACTTCCAGCCACAGAGGAGAGATGGATATCCTTTACAGAGGGAGGGGAGACATCTTCTTCTCAGAAGAGAGCCTTCAGGGCCAGGCAGAGAGAAGACATCAGACGAGCCAAGAGAGGGAGACGAGAGAGAGGAGAGAGAGAAGAGAGGGAGGGAGAGAGAGAGAGAGAGAGGGAGAGAGAGAAGAGAGGGAGAGAGAGAAGAGAGGGAGAGAGAGAGAGAGAGGAAGAGAGAGAGAAGAGAGAGAGAAAGGGAGAGAGAGAGAGAGAGGAGAAGAGAGAGAGAGAGAGAGAGGAGAAGAGAGAGAGAGATGGAAAGAGAGAAGAGAGAGATGGAAAGAGAGAGAGGGAGAGAGAGAGAGAGAGAGAGAGAGAAGAGAGAGAGAGAGGGGGAGAGAGAAGAGAGGGAGAGAGAGGAGAAGAGAGAGAGAGAGAGAGAGAGAGGGGGAGAGAGAGAAGAGAGAGAGAGAGAGAGGGAAAGAGAGGGAGAGAGAGAAGAGAAGAGAGAGAGAGAGAGAGAAAGAGGAGAGAGAGAGAGAGAAAAGAAGGAAAGAGGAGAGAGAGAGAGAGGAGAAGAGAGAGAGAGAGAGAAAGGGAGGAAGAGAGAGAGAGAGGGAAAGAGGAGAGAGAGAGGGAAAGAGGAGAGAGAGAGAGGGAAAGAGAGAGAGAGAGAGGGAAAGAGAGAGAGAGAGAGGGAAGAGAAGAGAGAGGAGAGAGAGGAGAGAGAGAGAACAGAGAGAGAACAGAGAGAGAAGAGGGAGAGAGACAGAGAGAGAAGAGAGAACAGGGAGAGAGAGAGAAGAGATAGAAAGAGGGAGAGAGAGGAAAAGAGAGAGAGAGAGAGGGAGAGAGAGAGAGGGGAGAGAGAGAGAGGGAGAGAGAGGGAGAGAGAGGAGAACAAGAGAGAGGAGAGAGAGAGGGAGAGAGGGGAGAGAGAGAGAGAGAGGGAGAGAGGGGAGAGAGAGAGAGGAGATAGGAGAGAGGAGAGAGGAGATAGGGAGAAGGTCAGGGTCTTTGTGTACCTGTTCCCAGGTGTGTGTAACTAGTGTATGTGTTTGTTTCTATATATTGCCAAAAGTATGTGGACAGGTCAAACATCTCATTCCAAAATCATGGGTATTAATATGGACTGCTATAACAGCCTCCACTCTTCTGGGAAGGCTTTCCACTAGATGTTGGAACATTGCTGCTATAACAGCCCCCCACTTCTTCTAGATGTTGAACATTGGCTTTCTTCTGGGAACTAGATGTTGGAACATTGCTGCTATGACAGCCTCCACTCTTCTGGGAAGGCTTTCCACTAGATGTTGGAACATTGCTGCTATAACAGCCTCCACTCTTCTGGGAAGGCTTTCCACTAGATGTTGGAACATTGCTGCTATAACAGCCTCCACTCTTCTGGGAAGGCTTTCCACTAGATGTTGGAACATTGCTACAATAACAGCCTCCACTCTTCTGGGAAGGCTTTCCACTAGATGTTGGAACATTGCTGCAGGGACTTGCTTCCATTCAGCCACAAGAGCATTAGTGAGGTCGGGTGATTAGGCCTGACTCGCAGTCGGCGTTCCAATTCAGGTGTTCAATGGGGTTGAGGTCAGGTCTCTGTGCAGGTCAGTTCAGTTCTTCCACACCGATCTACAAAACATTTCTGTATGGACCTGGCTTTGTGCACGGGGCATTGTCATGCTGAAACAGGAAAGGGCCTTCCCAAACACAAAGCTGGAAGCACAGAATTGTCTAGAATGTCATTGTATGCTGTAGTGTTAAGATTTCCCTACACTAACTAAGGGGCCGAGCCCAAACCGTGAAAAACTGCCCCAGACCATTATTCCTCCTCCACCAAACTTTACAGTTGGCACTATGCATTGGGGCAGATAGAGTTCTCCTGGCATCCGAAAAACCTAGATTCATCCGTCGGATTGCCAGATGGTGCAGCAGGATTCATCACGCCAAAGAATGCTCCAGAGTACAACATCTTCAGCTGATGCATGGCATTGCACATGGTGATCTTAGGTTTGTGTGCGGCTGCTCGGCCATGGAAACTAATTTCACAAAGCTCCCGACGAACAGTTCTTGTGCTGACGTTGCTTCCAGAGGTAGTTTGGAACTCGGAAGTGTTCTGTTCTGTGAGCTTGTGTGGCCTACCTTCACGGTTGAGCCGTTGTGGCTCCTAGACGTTTCCACTTCACAATAACAGCACTTACAGTTGACCGGGGCAGCAGTAGCAGGTCAGATATTTGACGAACTGACTAGTTGGCAAGGTGGCATCCTATGATGGTGCCACTTTGAAAGTCACTGAGCTATTCTACTGCCAATGTTTGTCTATGGAGATCGCATGGCTGTGTGCTCGATTTTATACACCTGTCAGCAAAGGGTGTGGCTGAAATAGCAGAATCCACTAATTTGAAGGGGTGTCCACATACTTTTGTACATATAGTGTATATATCCTACCGATTCCCAGGTGTGTGTTGATGGATGCGTAGCGCGCCGTGCCGGTCAGGTTCTTGTTCTCGCGGTAGGGGATGTGCTGGTGTGTGCGGGCGTCGCGGTACTTCTTGGCCAGGCCAAAGTCGATGATGTACACCAGGTTGCCCTTCTTGCCCAGGCCCATCAGGAAGTTGTCTGGCTTCACGTCTCTGTGGATGAAGTTCTTCGAGTGGATGTACTCTATACGGCTGATCTGGAGAGGAGAGAGGTTGATCAATAACAGCTAGTCTGATCTGGAGAGGAGAGAGGTTGATCAATAACAGCTAGTCTGATCTGGAGAGGAGAGAGGTTGATCAATAACAGCTAGTCTGATCTGGAGAGGAGAGAGGTTGATCATCATCAATAAGCACTAGATCTGGATATACATGATGGGTGTCAATGGTAAAAAGGACACCTGGTAGTATAAACACCTGGAGGACACCTGGTAGTCTAAACACCTGGAGGACACCTGGTAGTATAAACACCTGGAGTATAAACACCTGGAACACCTGGTAGTATAAACACCTGGTAGTATAAACACCTGGAGGACACCTGGTAGTATAAACACCTGGAGGACACCTGGTAGTATAAACGCCTGGTAGTATAAACACCTGGAGGACACCTGGTAGTATAAACACCTGGTAGTATAAACACCTAGGACACCTGGTAGTATAAACACCTGGAGGACACCTGGTAGTATAAACACCTGGTAGTATAAACACCTGGAGGACACCTGGTAGTCTAAACGCCTGGTAGTATAAATGTAGTATAAACACCTGGTAGTATAAACACCTGGAGGACACCTGGTAGTATAAACACCTGGAGGACACCTGGTAGTATAAACACCTGGAGGACACCTGGTAGTATAAACACCTGGAGGACACCTGGTAGTATAAACACCTGGTAGTATAAACACCTGGAGGACACCTGGTAGTATAAACACCTGGTAGTATAAACACCTGGAGGACACCTGGTAGTATAAACACCTGGAGGACACCTGGTAGTCTAAACGCCTGGTAGTATAAACACCTGGAGGACACCTGGTAGTATAAACACCTGGTAGTATAAACACCTGGAGGACACCTGGTAGTATAAACACCTGGAGGACACCTGGTAGTATAAACACCTGGTAGTATAAACACCTGGAGGACACCTGGTAGTCTAAACGCCTGGTAGTATAAATGTAGTATAAACACCTGGTAGTATAAACACCTGGAGGACACCTGGTAGTATAAACACCTGGAGGACACCTGGTAGTATAAACACCTGGAGGACACCTGGTAGTATAAACACCTGGTAGTATAAACACCTGGAGGACACCTGGTAGTCTAAACGCCTGGTAGTATAAACACCTGGAGGACACCTGGTAGTCTAAACACCTGGAAGACACCTGGTAGTCTAAACACCTGGAGGACACCTGGTAGTCTAAACACCTGGAGGACACCTGGTAGTCTAAACACCTGGTAGTATAAACACCTGGAGGACACCTGGTAGTCTAAACACCTGGTAGTATAAACACCTGGAGGACACCTGGTAGTCTAAACACCTGGTAGTCTAAAATCCCGGAGGCCACCTGGTAGTCTAAACACCCGGAGGACACTTGGTAGTCTAAACACCCGGAGGACACCTGGTAGTCTAAACACCCGGAGGACACCTGGTAGTCTAAACACCCGGAGGACACCTGGCAGTCTAAACACCCGGAGGACACCTGGCAGTCTAAACACCCGGAGGACACCTGGCAGTCTAAACACCCGGAGGACACCTGGCAGTCTAAACACCCGGAGGACACCTGGCAGTCTAAACACCTGGAGGACACCTGGCAGTCTAAACACCTGGAGGACACCTGGCAGTCTAAACACCCGGAG
>NW_025747333.1:35000-60532 GCF_021184085.1 Oncorhynchus gorbuscha
ACTGAAAACTGCTGTTCACAAATGCTCTCCATCCAACCTCACTGAGCTCGAGCTGTTTTGCAAGGAGGAATGGGCACACACACACACACACACACACACACACACACACACACACACACACACACACACACACACACACACAAAAATTTCAGTCTCTCGATGTGCAAAACTGATAGAGACATACCCCAAGCGACTTACAGCTGTAATCGCAGCAAAAGGTGGCGCTTCAAAGTATTAACTTGGGGGGGCTGAATAATTTTGCACGCCTAATTTTTCAGTTTTTGATTTGTTAAAAAAGTTTGAAATATCCAATAAATGTCGTTCCACTTCATGATTGTGTCCCACTTGTTGTTGATTCTTCACAAAAAAATACAGTTTTATATCTTTATGTTTGAAGCCTGAAATGTGGCAAAAGGTCGCAAAGTTCAAGGGGGCCGAATACTTTCGCAAGGCACTGTATATGGGCTAGCCAGGCAGAGTGTGTTCTGGAAGCTAGAGGAGACGTATATGGGCTAGCCAGGCAGAGTGTGTTCTGGAAGCTAGAGGAGACGTATATGGGCTAGTCAGGCAGAGTGTGTTCTCGAAGCTGGAGGAGACTTATATGGGCTAGCCAGGCAGAGTGTGTTCTGGAAGCTGGAGGAGACGTATATGGGCTAGCCAGACAGAGTGTGTTCTGGAAGCTGGAGGAGACGTATATGGGCTAGCCAGGCAGAGTGTGTTCTGGAAGCTGGAGGAGACGTATATGGGCTAGCCAGGCAGAGTGTGTTCTGGAAGCTGGAGGAGACGTATATGGGCTAGCCAGGCAGAGTGTGTTCTGGAAGCTGGAGGAGACGTATATGGGCTAGCCAGGCAGAGTGTGTTCTGGAAGCTGGAGGAGACGTATATGGGCTAGCCAGGCAGAGTGTGTGTTAGCCAGGCTAACAGCAGCACATAGACCATCTCCAACGAGCAGGACACCACACCAGGGGGCTGTTTTTAGCAGCAGCAGCAGCCTGTATATAGGCTACAGTTGAAAACGCTAGATAAGGGGTTCTCCAACTTGTTGGGGCCAGGGACACCCTCATAACTCCAGTGAGACAGAAATAGCATACGAGGGGTTCAACTAGGACTTTGGCAGCGCAGGGCTGGACGATCCAAGTTTCACACGCTGAGAAGGAACCTTTTTTAAAAGAAGAGAAAAATGTGGCAGTTTTCAAGCTAATTTCCTGCAAAGTCTCGGTTTTGGTAAAAAGCTGAGGGATGGGCCTGGAGAAATATAGCCATTAAATTAGACAGAGCTATGGATGTAAGGACTGACCATCCATGATATCAACAGTATAGTTTTAACTATGTTTTGAGGCTCCACAGTGTTAGTTTACTTTGTTTCCAAACATTGGAGTAAAACCAGGTTGTATTCTGGGTTCTGATGGGGTACCACAGTTGAACTAAGCTCATGAAGCACTTATAAGTTATATTCTTCAAGAATCAAGTAGGTACATCAGGGTTTGCCATACCAAAGATGGATGTAGCAACTAAGGATTCTAGCTTTAAATTACAGTGCTTTTATGTAAATAAAATAAAATAAAAATATATATTAATAATTGTGGAATAAAATAAATATTGAGTTGAAAAATTGAAAATTTGTGGAGTACTGTGGATACTAATATCTCTGTGAGCCTCCCGGACCCATGTTGCCCAGGGTTAAGAACAGAATACTGTAGATACTAATATCTCTGTGAGCCTCCCAGGCCCATGTTGCCCAGGGTTAAGAACAGAATACTGTAGATACTAATATCTCTGTGAGCCTCCCAGGCCCATGTTGCCCAGGGTTAAGAACAGAATACTGTGGATACTAATATCTCTGTGAGCCTCCCAGGCCCATGTTGCCCAGGGTTAAGAACAGACTACTGTAAATTAATAATAATAATAATAATATATGCCATTTAGACGATTTTATACTTACAGTCATGTGTGCATACATTCTACGTATGGGTGGTCCCGGGGATCGAACCCACTACCCTGGCGTTACAAGCGCCATGTTCTACCAACTGAGCTACACAGGACCACTAATATTGCATTGTATTCACCCTCTAAATGTATTCACAGATCCATTAATAATATTGCATTGTATTCACCCTCTAAATGTATTCACAGATCCATTAATAATATTGCATTGTATTCACCCTCTAAATGTATTCACAGATCCATTAATAATATTGCATTGTATTCACCCTCTAAATGTATTCACAGATCCATTAATAATATTGCATTGTATTCACCCTCTAAATGTATTCACAGATCCATTAATAATATTGCATTGTATTCACCCTCTAAATGTATTCACAGATCCATTAATAATATTGCATTGTATTCACCCTCTAAATGTATTCACAGATCCATTAATAATATTGCATTGTATTCACCCTCTAAATGTATTCACAGATCCATTAATAATATTGCATTGTATTCACCCTCTAAATGTATTCACAGATCCATTAATAATATTGCATTGTATTCACCCTCTAAATGTATTCACAGATCCATTAATAATATTGCATTGTATTCACCCTCTAAATGTATTCACAGATCCATTAATAATATTGCATTGTATTCACCCTCTAAATGTATTCACAGATCCATTAATAATATTGCATTGTATTCACCCTCTAAATGTATTCACAGATCCATTAATAATATTGCATTGTATTCACCCTCTAAATGTATTCACAGATCCATTAATAATATTGCATTGTATTCACCCTCTAAATGTATTCACAGATCCATTAATAATATTGCATTGTATTCACCCTCTAAATGTATTCACAGATCCATTAATAATATTGCATTGTATTCACCCTCTAAATGTATTCACAGATCCATTAATAATATTGCATTGTATTCACCCTCTAAATGTATTCACAGATCCATTAATAATATTGCATTGTATTCACCCTCTAAATGTATTCACAGATCCATTAATAATATTGCATTGTATTCACCCTCTAAATGTATTCACAGATCCATTAATAATATTGCATTGTATTCACCCTCTAAATGTATTCACAGATCCATTAATAATATTGCATTGTATTCACCCTCTAAATGTATTCACAGATCCATTAATAATATTGCATTGTATTCACCCTCTAAATGTATTCACAGATCCATTAATAATATTGCATTGTATTCACCCTCTAAATGTATTCACAGATCCATTAATAATATTGCATTGTATTCACCCTCTAAATGTATTCACAGATCCATTAATAATATTGCATTGTATTCACCCTCTAAATGTATTCACAGATCCATTAATAATATTGCATTGTATTCACCCTCTAAATGTATTCACAGATCCATTAATAATATTGCATTGTATTCACCCTCTAAATGTATTCACAGATCCATTAATAATATTGCATTGTATTCATATTCTAAATGTATTCACAGATCCATTAATAATATTGCATTGTATTCACCCTGGGCTAAATGTCAGTTACAGATCCATTAATAATATTGCATTGTATTCACCCTCTAAATGTATTCACAGATCCATTAATAATATTGCATTGTATTCACCCGGGATCTAAATGTATTCACAGATCCATTGCCCAAAATGTGTTTAATCTGCTGTTCATAGAGATAAGAATTATTTTTTATGTTCATATTTTGAGATCCATCTAAGACAAGGGATTTAATATTATATTTTTATATTTATTTAACTGGGCAAGTCAGTTAAGAACAAATTCTTATTTATAATGACGGACCCCTGGTCAAAAGTAGCCCGGAGGGGCTGGGCCAAATTGTGGGACGGCCTGTGGGACTCAGATTACTATATACGGAATTGTGATACATCGGGATCGAACCAGGGTCTGTAGTGACACCTCTAGTGTAGGGATGGTGCCTAGAGCCACTCAGGGAACCCCCATACTGATACAGCAACATAATATATTTAGGCAGCTCAACCTTAGACTACATAGACCAGACCACTGGATATATTAAGCAGCAGAATGTACAGTGTCCATCTAAGGACCTGTAGGGTCACTCAGCACTAAATAGCCTGTCTGTATCCCAAAATATGGCACCCTAGTCCCTATATACTGCACTCATTCTGATCAGACCACTATAGGGCCCTGGTCAAAAGTAGTGCACTATGTAGGGGATAGGGTGCCATAGAGCTCTGGTCAAAAGTAGTGCACTATATAGGGAATAGGGTGCATAGATCTCTGGTCAGGAGTAGTGCACTGTGTAGGGAATAGGGTGCCATAGAGCTCTGGTCAAAAGTAGTGCACTATATAGGGAATAGGGTGCATAGATCTCTGGTCAGGAGTAGTGCACTATGTAGGGAATAGGGTGCCATATGGGACGGAACTGGAGTCTAAAATAGCTTCCTCCCATCTGGTTCTGTTCCAGAACCTGGGATGTATTCATTACGGTAAAACCTACCAAAACATATTGCAACAACAATGTTGTGTTTCTTATTGGACAAGTTCAGGTAGTCCCTCCCTGTTTCAGTCCGTTTCCTACCGTAGAGCAAAATGATAAAGCAATATATATATATATATATATATCATACTGATTAGCCAATATTGATAGAGTAACATGGTGTGTATTAACCCACTGGTCAGTAGGGTAATGAGGACTATGGTGTGTATTGACCCAGTGGTCAGTAGGATAATGAGGACTATGGTGTGTATTGACCCAGTGGTCAGTAGGGTAATGAGGACTATGGTGTGTATTGACCCAGTGGTCAGTAGGGTAATGAGGACTATGGTGTGTATTGACCCACTGGTCAGTAGGGTAATGAGGACTATGGTGTGTATTGACCCACTGGTCAGTAGGGTAATGAGGACTATGGTGTGTATTAACCCAGTGGTCAGTAGGATAATGGGGAATATGGTGTGTATTGCCTCAGTGGTCAGTAGGGTAATGAGGACTATGGTGTGTATTAACCCAGTGGTCAGTAGGGTAATGAGGACTATGGTGTGTATTGACCCAGTGGTCAGTAGGGTAATGAGGGCTATGGTGTGTATTGACCCAGTGGTCAGTAGGATAATGGGGACTATGGTGTGTATTGACCCAGTGGTCAGTAGGGTAATGAGGACTATGGTGTGTATTGACCCAGTGGTCAGTAGGATAATGGGGACTATGGTGTGTATTGACCCAGTGGTCAGTAGGGTAATGGGGACTATGGTGTGTATTGACCCAGTGGTCAGTGGTCAGTAGGGTAATGAGGACTATTGTGTGTGTTGACCCAGTGGTCAGTAGGATAATGGGGAATATGGGGATAATAATGATGGTCGTGCAGCATTGACCCAGTGGTCAGTAGGGTAATGAGGACTATGGTGTGTATTGACCCAGTGGTCAGTAGGATAATGGGGAATATGGTGTGTATTGCCTCAGTGGTCAGTAGGGTAATGAGGACTATGGTGTGTATTGACCCAGTGGTCAGTAGGATAATGAGGACTATGGTGTGTATTGACCCAGTGGTCAGTAGGGTAATGAGGACTATGGTGTGTATTGACCCAGTGGTCAGTAGGGTAATGAGGACTATGGTGGTGTGTATTGACCCAGTGACTGGTCAGTAGGGTAATGAGGACTATGGTGTGTGTTGACCCAGTGGTCAGTAGGATAATGGGGAATATGGGGATAATAATGATGGTCGTGCAGCATTGTGTGTGTTGACCCAGTGGTCAGTAGGGTAATGAGGGCTATGGTGTGTATTGACCCAGTGGTCAGTAGGATAATGGAGACTATGGTGTGTATTGACCCAGTGGTCAGTAGGATAATGAGGACTATGGTGTGTGTTGACCCAGCGGTCAGTAGGATAATGGGGAATATGGTGTGTATTGCCTCAGTGGTCAGTAGGGTAATGAGGACTATGGTGTGTATTGACCCAGTGGTCAGTAGGATAATGGGGACTATGGTGTGTATTGACCCAGTGGTCAGTAGGATAATGGGGACTATGGTGTGTATTGCCTCAGTGGTCAGTAGGATAATGAGGACTATGGTGTGTGTATTGCCTCAGTGGTCAGTAGGATAATGAGGACTATGGTGTGTGTATTGCCTCAGTGGTCAGTAGGATAATGAGGACTATGGTGTGTGTATTGCCTCAGTGGTCAGTAGGATAATGGGGACTATGGTGTGTATTGACCCAGTGGTCAGTAGGATAATGAGGACTATGGTGTGTGTATTGCCTCAGTGGTCAGTAGGATAATGGGGACTATGGTGTGTATTGCCTCAGTGGTCAGTAGGATAATGGGGAATATGGTGTGTATTGCCTCAGTGGTCAGTAGGGTAATGAGGACTATGGTGTGTATTGACCCAGTGGTCAGTAGGATAATGGGGACTATGGTGTGTATTGACCCAGTGGTCAATAGGATAATGGGGACTATGGTGTGTATTGACCCTGTGGTCAGTAGGATAATGAGGACTATGGTGTGTATTGACCCAGTGGTCAGTAGGATAATGGGGCATATGGGGATAATAATGATGGTCGTGCAGCAATGACCCAGTGGTCAGTAGGATAATGGGGACCATGGTGTGTATTGACCCAGTGGTCAGTAGGATAATGGGGAATATGGGGATAATAATGATGGTCGTGCAGCAATGCGTCATCTCTGTTTGATCATATAATACATGGTTGTGCTTTGTTCTTGCTGCTACACCGGAGGCTCATTTTACCACGCGCACACACTGTATGAATATTCATGAGCTGGAGGATGGAGGGATGGCGCCCCAGAGAAGAGGAATGCAGCGCTCTGCCCCTCCCCCACACCTCCCTCCTTCCCCTTCCGTCTATTCCACCCTCTCCTCCCCAGGCGCACACGCCATCTGGCCAGAGAGAGGGTGGGAGAGAGCGAGAGGGAAAGGATAGAGGGGAGATGACAGAGGATAGGGGATAGAGGGGAGATGACAGAGAGAAAGGATAGAGGGGAGATGACAGAGGAAAGGGGATAGAGGGGAGATGACAGAGAGAAAGGATAGAGGGGAGATGACAGAGAGAAAGGATAGAGGGGAGATGACAGAGAGAAAGGATAGAGGGGAGATGACAGAGAGAAAGGATAGAGGGGAGATGACAGAGAGAAAGGATAGAGGGGAGATGACAGAGAGAAAGGACAGAGGGGAGATGACAGAGAGAAAGGACAGAGGGGAGATGACAGAGAGAAAGGACAGAGGGGAGATGACAGAGAGAAAGGACAGAGGGGAGATGACAGAGAGAAAGGATAGAGGGGAGATGACAGAGAGAAAGGATAGAGGGGAGATGACAGAGAGGAAGGATAGAACCAATGATGGAGAGATCAAGAGGTGAGGGGATTGGTGGAGGAGAGGGGAGCAGTGAAAAAGGAAGGATATAGGGCACAAACGAATGAGACCCACAGGGCTCCAGGAACCCAGGTTATCGCTCCATCCTGTCCCAATGTCAGAGCACCCTGCTGGGGCAACCCTCCAGGGGTGAGGGGCTGGAGGGCTGTGGTGGTGATAAGCCTGTTACTGGGAGTGCAGGTTGTTACACACACAAAAGCTTGCACTTTGCATAGGTACGCGCACACCGCATGGGGGAAACACCTTTAAACAACACACACCTTGGAGGGGGGAAAACACACCTTTAAACAACACAATTGTCAGTGGGACTAGGACACATGCAGAGGATCCGGACTGACTAAACGGCCAGGGTAAAGGTCACAGAGGATCCGGACTGACTAAACGGCCAGGGTAAAGGTCACAGAGGATCCGGACTGACTGAATGGCCAGGTTAAAGGTCACAGAGGATCCGGACTGACTGAACGGCCAGGGTAAAGGTCACAGAGGATCCGGACTGACTAAACGGCCAGGGTAAAGGTCACGGAGGATCCGGACTGACAGTGGTGAGGCTGAATGTAAATGTAGACAGGGTTAACCCCAGGGCTAACTGGCTCTGTCCTGTTACTCAGCTAATTACAATGAGAAGAAGGAAAACCCACACTCACTGGAATAGTTCAGCAGTTAATGTATTTTAGCAGCAGCAGGTCAACGATACATTCAAAAGACAGTATTCCAGTGAGAGGGATACATCCAAACTACTACAGTATTCCAGTGAGAGGTCAACGATACATTCAAACTACTACAGTATTCCAGTGAGAGATCAACAATACATCCAAACTACTACAGTATTCCAGTGAGAGGTCAACAATACATCCAAACTACTACAGTATTCCAGTGAGAGGTCAACAATACATCCAAACTACTACAGTATTCCAGTGAGAGGTCAACAATACATCCAAACTACTACAGTATTCCAGTGAGAGATCAACAATACATCCAAACTACTACAGTATTCCAGTGAGAGGTCAACAATACATCCAAACTACTACAGTATTCCAGTGAGAGGTCAACAATACATTCAAACTACTACAGTATTCCAGTGAGAGGTCAACAATACATTCAAACTACTACAGTATTCCAGTGAGGTCAACAATGCATTCAAACTAGACAGTAGTGCTTGTGTGCTCGTTTCTTCTATACCTGTCAACATGTGTGCCTGAAATAGCCAAATCCACTCATTTGAAGGGGTGTCCACCTACTTTGAGTAGATCAGAGCTGGTAGGATGACCACTAGGTTGGTAGGATGACCACTAGGCCAGTTAAAGTGATCTAGATGAGAGCTGGTAGGATGACCACTAGGCCAGTTACAGTGATCTAGATGAGCTGGTAGGATGACCACTGGGCCAGTTAAAGTGATCTAGATGAGAGCTGGTAGGATGACCACTGGGCCAGTTACAGTGATCTAGATGAGAGCTGGTAGGATGACCACTGGGCCAGTTACAGTGATCTAGATGAAAGCTGGTAGGATGACCACTGGGCCAGTTAAAGTGATCTAGATGAGAGCTGGTAGGATGACCACTGGGCCAGTTACAGTGATCTAGATGAGAGCTGGTAGGATGACCACTAGGCCAGTTACAGTGATCTAGATGAGAGCTGGTAGGATGACCACTAGGTTGGTAGGATGACCACTAGGCCAGTTACAGTGATCTAGATGAGAGCTGGTAGGATGACCACTGGGCCAGTTACAGTGATCTAGATGAGAGCTGGTAGGATGACCACTAGGCCAGTTACAGTGATCTAGATGAGAGCTGGTAGGATGACCACTGGGCCAGTTACAGTGATCTAGATGAGAGCTGGTAGGATGACCACTAGGCCAGTTACAGTGATATAGATGAGAGCTGGTAGGATGACCACTGGGCCAGTTACAGTGATCTAGATGAGAGCTGGTAGGATGACCACTAGGCCAGTTACAGTGATCTAGATGAAAGCTGGTAGGATGACCACTGGGCCAGTTACAGTGATCTAGATGAGAGCTGGTAGGATGACCACTAGGTTGGTAGGATGACCACTAGGCCAGTTACAGTGATCTAGATGAGAGCTGGTAGGATGACCACTGGGCCAGTTACAGTGATCTAGATGAGAGCTGGTAGGATGACCACTGGGCCAGTTACAGTGATCTAGATGAGAGCTGGTAGGATGACCACTAGGCCAGTTACAGTGATCTAGATGAGAGCTGGTAGGATGACCACTGGGCCAGTTACAGTGATCTAGATGAGAGCTGGTAGGATGACCACTAGGCCAGTTACAGTGATCTAGATGAGAGCTGGTAGGATGACCACTGGGCCAGTTACAGTGATCTAGATGAGAGCTGGTAGGATGACCACTGGGCCAGTTACAGTGATCTAGATGAGAGCTGGTAGGATGACCACTAGGTTGGTAGGATGACCACTAGGCCAGTTACAGTGATCTAGATGAGAGCTGGTAGGATGACCACTAGGCCAGTTACAGTGATCTAGATGAGAGCTGGTAGGATGACCACTAGGCCAGTTACAGTGATCTAGATGAGAGCTGGTAGGATGACCACTAGGCCAGTTACAGTGATCTAGATGAGAGCTGGTAGGATGACCACTAGGCCAGTTACAGTGATCTAGATGAGAGCTGGTAGGATGACCACTGGGCCAGTTACAGTGATCTAGATGAGAGCTGGTAGGTTGGTAGGACAGATAAATGGTGTAGTGTCGTACCTCCTCCCTGCATCATCTTGTAGATCTTGCTCTCGATGTGGAGCTGCGGGTGTTTGGTCTTCACACATTCTAGCTTGATGGCCACCTCCTCTCCTACCGAGATATCAGTACCTAGAGAGAAATACAAACAGATGACATATTAAACACTCAGAATTGGTCCACTTCTTCATTGACTATCTTTAAGAAAGAAAGCTTGCAGGATTCCTTAAGAAACTGGATTTGTTACCGAACAAGTCTTGCACTACAACTCCACCACACATCACGAAGTGGAAATATTCACAGACCAGATGTTGTAGCCGAATTACACGCAATGGGATCATAGGCTCACTTAGCCAACTTGGATCCATCTGCTAGCCAACATCGGAGAGAGCGAGTGAATGAGAGAGAGATCCGCTAGCTAACCAGGTAGAACAGATTGTGATGAACACACCCTTCTGTACATCTCCAGCTGTTTGAGCAGCATGTTATCCTGTCCACTTCGTTCAGATGTTGAAATCAAGTGTCCTACCTGATTTATCAGAATGAGAACGAGTTGACAATTCCTTGTATAAGTGTTTTTTTATAAAACACAGACTAAAACAGCCAGTATAACGGTCTTTATTTGACTAAAATGCTGCAGGCGATATGTGATACTGTAATGCACGTGAGACGAGTTGGGCATTCCTTTACCACAATCAATGTTCATTGATACTCCTGTGGCAGTAGTGTCTGCTCTCAATCTGAGGAGTTGAGACATAAACAGGGGTTGGTTTGAAATGTTAATTTTGTTTTTTTGTAAGTGACAGAGGGAGGGGCTTAGGGTGTGCATGTAAACTATAGAGAAAGAGGAGAAGCAAGAGGTTTCACTCTCGACAAAAATCTGTCCAAAAATAAGCCCAATGCGCTTATTTTGGAACTCAGCTTGTCGCCTGCCTTTCCACCTTTGGGACAACGACTCCCATTGTTAGGGGCGGAAACATGAGCCTCTCGCCATTATATCGAGATCTCTGGTGTAAATGGGAAGGTTCACAGCAGAGAAGGAGCGAACGAGACCAAGAAGACACGAGAACAAGTGGACATAAAACACTCATAAAAACCAAAAATACACAAAAAAATGATTTTGCGATACAAGTATGGTGAACATCGCGCAAAAACAGTCATTTGAATTAATTTGATAAATCACCCAACCCGACAGTATCATCGCATTATAATCCACTTCATTAGAAAACAAATACCTCAATCATTTACTCATCAGTAAATGTATGAGTAGCCCAAGCCATCCCAGTGTCAATCAAACACGGCCCTACAGAAACACATCGGGACCTTGATTAAACCATCTCAGTTCCTGCTGAAAACACATCCTGTCTGTGATTAAACCATCTCAGTTCCTGCTGAAAACACATCCTGTCTGTGATTAAACCATCTCAGTTCCTGCTGAAAACACATCCTGTCTGATTAAACCATCTCAGTTCCTGCTGAAAACACATCCTGTCTGATTAAACCATCTCAGTTCCTGCTGAAAACACATCCTGTCTGATTAAACCATCTCAGTTCCTGCTGAAAACACATCCTGTCTGATTAAACATCTCAGTTCCTGCTGAAAACACATTCTGTCTGATTAAACCATCTCAGTTCCTGCTGAAAACCATCATGTCTGATTAAACATCTCAGTTCCTGCTGAAAACACATCCTGTCTGTGATTAAACCATCTCAGTTCCTGCTGAAAACACATCCTGTCTGTGATTAAACCATCTCAGTTCCTGCTGAAAACACATCCTGTCTGATTAAACCATCTCAGTTCCTGCTGAAAACATATCCTGTCTGATTAAACCATCTCAGTTCCTGCTGAAAACACATCCTGTCTGATTAAACCATCTCAGTTCCTGCTGAAAACACATCCTGTCTGATTAAACCAGCTCAGTTCCTGCTGAAAACACATCCTGTCTGATTAAACCATTTCAGTTCCTGCTGAAAACACATCCTGTCTGTGATTAAACCATCTCAGTTCCTGCTGAAAACATATCCTGTCTGATTAAACCATCTCAGTTCCTGCTGAAAACACATCCTGTCTGATTAAACCAGCTCAGTTCCTACTGAAAACACATCCTGTCTGATTAAACCATCTCAGTTCCTGCTGAAAACACATCCTGTCTGTGATTAAACCATCTCAGTTCCTGCTGAAAACACATCCTGTCTGTGATTAAACCATCTCAGTTCCTGCTGAAAACACATCCTGTCTGATTAAACCATCTCAGTTCCTGCTGAAAACACATCCTGTCTGTGATTAAACCATCTCAGTTCCTGCTGAAAACACATCCTGTCTGATTAAACCATCTCAGTTCCTGCTGAAAACACATCCTGTCTGATTAAACCATCTCAGTTCCTGCTGAAAACACATCCTGTCTGATTAAACCATCTCAGTTCCTGCTGAAAACACATCCTGTCTGATTAAACATCTCAGTTCCTGCTGAAAACACATTCTGTCTGATTAAACCATCTCAGTTCCTGCTGAAAACACATCATGTCTGATTAAACATCTCAGTTCCTGCTGAAAACACATCCTGTCTGTGATTAAACCATCTCAGTTCCTGCTGAAAACACATCCTGTCTGTGATTAAACCATCTCAGTTCCTGCTGAAAACACATCCTGTCTGATTAAACCATCTCAGTTCCTGCTGAAAACATATCCTGTCTGTGATTAAACCATCTCAGTTCCTGCTGAAAACACATTCTGTCTGATTAAACCATCTCAGTTCCTGCTGAAAACACATCATGTCTGATTAAACATCTCAGTTCCTGCTGAAAACACATCCTGTCTGTGATTAAACCATCTCAGTTCCTGCTGAAAACACATCCTGTCTGTGATTAAACCATCTCAGTTCCTGCTGAAAACACATCCTGTCTGATTAAACCATCTCAGTTCCTGCTGAAAACATATCCTGTCTGATTAAACCATCTCAGTTCCTGCTGAAAACACATCCTGTCTGATTAAACCATCTCAGTTCCTGCTGAAAACACATCCTGTCTGATTAAACCAGCTCAGTTCCTGCTGAAAACACATCCTGTCTGATTAAACCATTTCAGTTCCTGCTGAAAACACATCCTGTCTGTGATTAAACCATCTCAGTTCCTGCTGAAAACATATCTACTTCTGATTAAACCATCTCAGTTCCTGCTGAAAACACATCCTGTCTGATTAAACCAGCTCAGTTCCTACTGAAAACACATCCTGTCTGATTAAACCATCTCAGTTCCTCTTCTGAAAACACATCCTGTCTGTGATTAAACCATCTCAGTTCCTGCTGAAAACACATCCTGTCTGTGATTAAACCATCTCAGTTCCTGCTGAAAACACATCCTGTCTGATTAAACCATCTCAGTTCCTGCTGAAAACACATCCTGTCTGTGATTAAACCATCTCAGTTCCTGCTGAAAACACATCCTGTCTGATTAAACCATCTCAGTTCCTGCTGAAAACACATCCTGTCTGATTAAACCATCTCAGTTCCTGCTGAAAACACATCCTGTCTGATTAAACCATCTCAGTTCCTGCTGAAAACACATCCTGTCTGATTAAACATCTCAGTTCCTGCTGAAAACACATTCTGTCTGATTAAACCATCTCAGTTCCTGCTGAAAACACATCATGTCTGATTAAACATCTCAGTTCCTGCTGAAACCATCTGTCATCCACATCCTGTCTGTGATTAAACCATCTCAGTTCCTGCTGAAAACACATCCTGTCTGTGATTAAACCATCTCAGTTCCTGCTGAAAACACATCCTGTCTGATTAAACCATCTCAGTTCCTGCTGAAAACATACTGTCTGTGATTAAACCATCTCAGTTCCTGCTGAAAACACATCTGTCATCCATCTCAGTTCCTGGAAAACAGATTGTCTGATTAAACACCATCTGTCATCCTTCTGATTAAACCATTTGTTCCTGGAAAACAGATTGTCTGTGATTAAACCATCTCAGTTCCTGCTGAAAACATATCCTTCTGATTAAACCATCTCAGTTCCTGCTGAAAACACATCCTGTCTGATTAAACCAGCTCAGTTCCTGCTGAAAACACATCCTGTCTGATTAAACCATCTCAGTTCCTGCTGAAAACACATCCTGTCTGTGATTAAACCATCTCAGTTCCTACTGAAAACACATCCTGTCTGATTAAACCATCTCAGTTCCTGCTGAAAACACATCCTGTCTATGATTGGCTGTCTGAGTCATGAGCACCAACTCTACCACCTACTTCTTTTACAGTCTCTCCATCCCTCCCGTTCACTGTCTTTCTCCCCCCCCCTTTCCCTAGTCTCTCTATAAACGCTGTCCCTCCTCCTCACCCCAGTCTTCTGGCATGGCTGTAGGAGAGTGGGATGCCTCAGTATTCATTGTCACCAACTTGTTACGACAGCATTCCCTAAATAACCAACGTTGCAATATAATAACACTGCTTCTCAGCACTCATCCATCCTATGGTTCATGGACAGATTGGTGACAACACCATCTGTCATCCTTCCTACTGTTCATGGACAGATTGGTGACAACACCATCTGTCATCCTTCCTACTGTTCATGGACAGATTGGTGACAACACCATCTGTCATCCTTCCTACTGTTCATGGACAGATTGGTGACAACACCATCTGTCATCCTTCCTACTGTTCATGGACAGATTGGTGACAACACCATCTGTCATCCTTCCTACTGTTCATGGACAGATTGGTGACAACACCATCTGTCATCCTTCCTACTGTTCATGGACAGATTGGTGACAACACCATCTGTCATCCTTCCTACTGTTCATGGACAGATTGGTGACAACACCATCTGTCATCCTTCCTACTGTTCATGGACAGATTGGTGACAACACCATCTGTCATCCTTCCTACTGTTCATGGACAGATTGGTGACAACACCATCTGTCATCCTTCCTACTGTTCATGGACAGATTGGTGACAACACCATCTGTCATCCTTCCTACTGTTCATGGACAGATTGGTGACAACACCATCCGTCATCCTTCCTACTGTTCATGGACAGATTGGTGACAACACCATCTGTCATCCTTCCTACTGTTCATGGACAGATTGGTGACAACACCATCCGTCATCCTTCCTACTGTTCATGGACAGATTGGTGACAACACCATCCGTCATCCTTCCTACTGTTCATGGACAGATTGGTGACAACACCATCTCTCAAGCATCCAACAAAACTCTGTTCTCGACCCATTCATCAACTACATCCGTGGGTCTCGTTCAGTAAGCACCAAACTAAAGATAAAGGTCAGAAATGGAGTTACTATCTAAGCAGCTATACAGTGGTGCGTCCTAATGAACATGACCCTGCTGTATCCCCCACCCCAAGATCAATATAAGGATGTGGGGAGGGAGGGGGTATTTAAATCCCACTAGAGGTCCCTTCCACCTCCCCTGGTCCAATCCCACTGGAGGTCCCCTCCCCTGGTCCAATCCCACTGGAGGTCGCTTCCACCTCCCCTGGTCCAATCCCACTGGAGGTCCCTCCCCCTGGTCCAATCCCACTGGAGGTCCCCTCCCCTGGTCCAATCCCACTGGAGGTCCCCTCCCCCTGGTCCAATCCCACTGGAGGTCCCCGCCCCCTGGTCCAATCCCACTGGAGGCCCCCTCCCCCTGGTCCAATCCCACTGGAGGCCCCTCCCCTGGTCCAATCCCACTGGAGGCCCCTCCCCTAGTCCAATCCCACTGGAGGCCCCTCCCCCTGGAGGCCCCTCCCCTAGTCCAATCCCACTGGAGGCCATGCACGAATACTGTGGTTGGCCAAGACTCAATTGTGTCAATAATTCAGATGATTTTCCTGATTCAATTATAAACAGAGGGCTTCACTTCATCATATTATTAGGGGGCTGTTTCTTCATACTAAACAGAAGTGTCTTCTAATTGACTCAAGTATTGATGTACAAGTGCATCGGCATTATAAGGAAATCAATCCTTTGTCATTTTCTGAACACAAGTGCAGAGAGAGGCCCAGCTCCAAAACAAGTTGTGTTATTTCAGGGACTGGTCAGTATCCTGGTAAGGCCTGTGTAATGCTATAGACAGATCAGTATCCTGGTAAGGCCTGTATAATGTTATAGACAGGTCAGTGTCCTGGTAAGGCCTGTGTAATGTTATAGACAGGTCAGTGTCCTGGTAAGGCCTGTGTAATGCTATAGACAGGTCAGGATCCTGGTAAGGCCTGTGTAATGTTATAGACAGGTCAGTGTCCTGGTAAGGCCTGTGTAATGTTATAGACAGGTCAGTGTCCTGGTAAGGCCTGTGTAATGCTATAGACAGGTCAGTATCCTGGTACGGCCTGTGTAATGTTATAGACAGGTCAGTATCCTGGTACGGCCTGTGTAATGTTATAGACAGATCAGGATCCTGGTAAGGCCTGTGTAATGTTATAGACAGATCAGGATCCTGGTAAGGCCTGTGTAATGCTATAGACAGATCAGGATCCTGGTAAGGCCTGTGTAATGTTATAGACAGATCAGGATCCTGGTAAGGCCTGTGTAATGTTATAGACAGATCAGGATCCTGGTAAGGCCTGTGTAATGTTATAGACAGGTCAGTATCCTGGTAAGGCCTGTGTAATGTTATAGACAGGTCAGTATCCTGGTAAGGCCTGTGTAATGTTATAGACAGGTCAGTATCCTGGTAAGGCCTGTATAATGTTATAGACAGGTCAGTGTCCTGGTAAGGCCTGTGTAATGTTATAGACAGGTCAGTGTCCTGGTAAGGCCTGTGTAATGCTATAGACAGGTCAGTATCCTGGTACGGCCTGTGTAATGTTATAGACAGGTCAGTATCCTGGTACAGCCTGTGTAATGTTATAGACAGATCAGGATCCTGGTAAGGCCTGTGTAATGTTATAGACAGATCAGGATCCTGGTAAGGCCTGTGTAATGCTATAGACAGATCAGGATCCTGGTAAGGCCTGTGTAATGTTATAGACAGATCAGGATCCTGGTAAGGCCTGTGTAATGTTATAGACAGATCAGGATCCTGGTAAGGCCTGTGTAATGTTATAGACAGATCAGGATCCTGGTAAGGCCTGTGTAATGTTATAGACAGATCAGCGTCCTGGTACAGCCTGTATAATGTTATAGACAGATCAGTATCCTGGTACAGCCTGTGTAATGTTATAGACAGGTCAGTATCCTGGTAAGGCCTGTGTAAATGGGACTAGTTCCTCTGGTAGGTGTGTAACAGACTCTATACATGTTATGTAACTAACCAAAACTTTCACTTCCCTCCCTTCACCTCGCTAATGCATTTACGTCTGTGTGTAGTGTGTGTGTCCTACAGGCCGATGTGTAGTGTGTGTCCTACAGGCCGATGTGTAGTGTGTCCTACAGGCCGATGTGTAGCGTGTGTGTGTCCTACAGACCGATGTGTAGCGTGTGTGTGTCCTACAGGCCGATGTGTAGCGTGTGTGTGTCCTACAGACCGATGTGTAGCGTGTGTGTGTCCTACAGACCGATGTGTAGCGTGTGTGTGTCCTACAGACAGATGTGTAGCGTGTGTGTCCTACAGACAGATGTGTAGCGTGTGTGTCCTACAGACAGATGTGTAGCGTGTGTGTCCAACAGACAGATGTGTAGCGTGTGTGTCCTACAGACAGAAGCGTGTGTGTCCTACAGACAGATGTGTAGCGTGTGTGTCCTACAGACAGATGTGTAGCGTGTGTGTCCTACAGACAGATGTGTAGCGTGTGTGTCCTACAGACAGATGTGTAGCGTGTGTGTCCTACAGACAGATGTGTAGCGTGTGTGTCCTACAGACAGATGTGTAGTGTGTGTGTCCTACAGACAGATGTGTAGTGTGTGTGTGTCCTACAGACAGATGTGTAGCGTGTGTGTCCTACAGACAGATGTGTAGCGTGTGTGTCCTACAGACAGATGTGTAGCGTGTGTGTCCTACAGACAGATGTGTAGCGTGTGTGTCCTACAGACAGATGTGTAGTGTATCTCTTTGTATAGAGCCAGAGTCACTGGCTCGCTGCCCATCATCGATTCCTCTGTGTGTGTGTGTGTGTGTGTGTGTGTGTGTGTGTGTGTGTGTGACCCTTAAATCACTCCTCATCCAGTAAATAAACATGATTGATTAGTCACCCTGATAGTATAGACATGAAGGGTTAATGGTCAATGTGGGTTAGTTAGTAACCCTGCTAGTATAGCTGTCATAGTGGGTTAGTTAGTAACCCTGCTAGTATAGCTGTCAATGTGAGTTAGTTAGTAACCCTGATAGTATAGCTGTCAATGTGGGTTAGTTAGTAACCCTGATAGTATAGCTGTCAATGTGGGTTAGTTAGTAACCCTGATAGTATAGCTGTCAATGTGGGTTAGTTAGTAACCCTGATAGTATAGGTTAGTTAGTAACTGATGAAGGGTTAGTGGGGTTAGTAACCCTGATAGTATAGGTTAGTTAGTAACCCTGATAGTATAGCTGTCATAGTGGGTTAGTTAGTAACCCTGATAGTATAGGTTAGTTAGTAACCCTGCTAGTATCGACATGAAGGGTTAATGGTCAATGTGGGTTAGTTAGTAACCCTGCTAGTATAGCTGTCATAGTGGGTTAGTTAGTAACCCTGCTAGTATAGCTGTCAATGTGAGTTAGTTAGTAACCCTGATAGTATAGCTGTCAATGTGGGTTAGTTAGTAACCCTGATAGTATAGACATGAAGGGTTAATGGTCAATGTGGGTTAGTTAGTATCCCTGATAGTATAGCTGTCAATGTGGGTTAGTTAGTAACCCTGATAGTATAGCTGTCAATGTGGGTTAGTTAGTAACCCTGATAGTATAGGTTAGTTAGTAACCCTGATAGTATAGCTGTCATAGTGGGTTAGTTAGTAACCCTGATAGTATAGGTTAGTTAGTAACCCTGATAGTATAGCTGTCATAGTGGGTTAGTTAGTAACCCTGATAGTATAGTTAGTAACCAATGTGTATACATGAAGGGTTAATGGTCAATGTGGGTTAGTTAGTAACCCTGCTAGTATAGCTGTCATAGTGGGTTAGTTAGTAACCCTGATAGTATAGGTTAGTTAGTAACCCTGATAGTATAGCTGTCAATGTGGGTTAGTTAGTAACCCTGATAGTATAGGTTAGTTAGTAACCCTGATAGTATAGCTTTCAATGTGGGTTAGTTAGTAACCCTGATAGTATAGGTTAGTTAGTAACCATGATAGTATAGGTTAGTTAGTAACCCTGATAGTATAGCTGTCATTGGGTTAGTTAGTAACCCTGATAGTATAGGTTAGTTAGTAACCCTGATAGTATAGATTAGTTAGTAACCCTGATAGTATAGGTTAGTTAGTAACCCTGATAGTATAGGTTAGTTAGTAACCCTGATAGTATAGGTTAGTTAGTAACCCTGATAGTATAGGTTAGTTAGTAACCCTGATAGTATAGGTTAGTTAGTAACCCTGATAGTATAGACATGAAGGGTTAATGGTCAATGTGGGTTAGTTAGTAACCCTGATAGTATAGGTTAGTTAGTAACCCTGATAGTATAGCTGTCAATGTGATCCCTCAGTCTTTTTGCACACATTGAGTTAG
The DNA here is from genome assembly GCF_021184085.1 of Oncorhynchus gorbuscha. Classification (NCBI taxonomy): domain Eukaryota; kingdom Metazoa; phylum Chordata; class Actinopteri; order Salmoniformes; family Salmonidae; genus Oncorhynchus; species Oncorhynchus gorbuscha. The sequence continues at coordinate 54,593 of NW_025747333.1, forward strand.
GGGAAAATATTGAAGCAAAACGCAGTTAATTCTGTAGACCTCACCAACTGGAGGAACCAGTGATTTCCATTCCAGGCAGACATATTTAGAATCGTTTGTATTGAAGGAACCAGTGATTCCCATTCCATGCAGCCATATTTAGAATCGTTTGTATTGAAGGAACCAGTGATTCCCATTCCAGGCAGCCATATTTAGAATCGTTTGCATAGGTGGGAGGGGCCTGTATCGACTGATTGAAACGTGTACAACTCAACAATGACAAACTATTCCCACTACATAACATAGACCTACTAAAATGTACCCTACATTAACCACTACCCCCTTCATAACACACACACGTTAGTGGGGAGGGCTGCAGGGGTTTGTGGGTACCCATCATGCTGTCTCAATGCTCCATTTCCATCCAAATGGAGCTTCTCCATTTTTCAGAGGAGGGACAGGACACAGAAAATCTTGTCACACTGCTGCACTCAGGCTATGCTCACACACACACACACTCTTTGAAGCTACTCACATGCACAAAACTATAAACACACACAGACAACACTGCCTTTAGCATCGCTATGGAAAAGGAAAGGACTCTCTCTCGGTTCACAGCACATTAGCATAATAGTTGTGATGGTGCAAGTCTCGACGTTCAGCTCTCCCCTATTCACGTCAGACGAGGCCAGCGAGGTTTACGCTCTGGCTGCAGAGCAACAGGCCTCTCTGGCTGCAGAGCAACAGGCCTCTCTGGCTGCAGAGCAACAGGCCTCTCTGGCTGCAGAGCAACAGGCCTCTCTGGCTGCAGAGCAACAGGCCTCTCTGGCTGCAGAGCAACAGGCCTCTCTGGCTGCAGAGCAACAGGCCTCTCTGGCTGCAGAGCAACAGGCCTCTCTGGCTGCAGAGCAACAGGCCTCTCTGGCTGCAGAGCAACAGGCCTCTCTGGCTGCAGAGCAACAGGCCTCTCTGGCTGCAGAGCAACAGGCCTCTCTGGCTGCAGAGCAACAGGCCTCTCTGGCTGCAGAGCAACAGGCCTCTCTGGCTGCAGAGCAACAGGCCTCTCTGGCTGCAGAGCAACAGGCCTCTCTGGCTGCAGAGCAACAGGCCTCTCTGGCTGCAGAGCAACAGGCCTCTCTGGCTGCAGAGCAACAGGCCTCTCTGGCTGCAGAGCAACAGGCCTCTCTGGCTGCAGAGCAACAGGCCTCTCTGGCTGCAGAGCAACAGGCCTCTCTGGCTGCAGAGCAACAGGCCTCTCTGGCTGCAGAGCAACAGGCCTCTCTGGCTGCAGAGCAACAGGCCTCTCTGGCTGCAGAGCAACAGGCCTCTCTGGCTGCAGAGCAACAGGCCTCTCTGGCTGCAGAGCAACAGGCTCTCTGGCTGCAGAGCAACAGGCCTCTCTGGCTGCAGAGCAACAGGCCTCTCTGGCTGCAGAGCAACAGGCCTCTCTGGCTGCAGAGCAACAGGCCTCTCTGGCTGCAGAGCAACAGGCCTCTCTGGCTGCAGAGCAACAGGCCCTCTGGCTGCAAACATGTTGTTCTGGCTGCAGAGCTCATCAACAGAGCAACAGGACTCTGGCTGCAGAGCAACAGGCCTCTCTGGCTGCAGAGCAACAGGCCTGGACAACAAACTCAATGACCTGCTCTTTTCAATCCAGAACATTCAGTCTTTAGTGTGAACATATGAACAGGCCAACTACAAGGTGAGGTTGGGAAACACAGGAACAGCAACAGCATAGAACATGCAACAACAGAACAAGAACATGTCTGTTCTGCTCCAACTCATAAAGAAAAGACCAGGAGGTCTCTCTCTCTCTCTATAAACACAACGCCTGAAAATAAACTACACCGATTTCACTCGGTCTACACAAACAGGCCTTCCCTGTGGCCAACCACGCTTGTGAAACACAGAAACATACAACTGAACAAGAACCTCTCTCCTTTAGCTCCAACTCATAAAGAAGAACGGCTAGGAGGTTAGATGCTCTCTCTCTCTCTCTCTCTATAAACACAAAACGGTCAGGGTGTGGGTTATCTTGGCTAGGGTTCCTGCTGTGGTGGCTAGGGATTCTGTAGGCATGACGTGAACATGAAACTCCGTTTTAGGGGAGCCGGTCAGGGTGTGGGTTATCTTGGCTAGGGATTCTGTAGGCATGACGTGAACGTGAGACAGGGATTTTAGGCATGGGAGCTGGTCAGGTCGGGTGTGGGTTATCTTGGCTAGGGATTCTGTAGGCATGAAGTAAACGCGAGACACCGTTTTAGGGGAGCCGGTCGGGGTGTGGGTTATCTTTACAGGAATGTGATACGTCTTGACAGATTGAGCAGGGAACGCTCCACTCCTACTCCTGCCCATACTGCAGGGGTGTGTGTGTAGACATGCTCAGACATCAAACTAGGAACTAGTTTGGAATCAAGGAATCAAACTTGGAACTAGCTAAAAACCTGACCTATTGAAGCAAAAAGGCCCGGGGATATGTGGTATGTGGCCAAGATACGACGGCTAAGGGCTATTCTCAGGCTCGACACGGCTATATACCACAACCCCCCCCTTCCCGAGGTGCTTTTACTGCTATTATAAACTGGTTACCAACAGAATTAACAGTACAAATATAATGGGTTCCTGCTGTGGTGGTGGTGGTGTAATATAATGGGTTCCTGCTGTGGAGGTGGTGGTGTAATATAATGGGTTCCTGCTGTGGTGGTGGTGGGGGTGTAATATAATGGGTTCCTGCTGTGGTGGTGGTGGTGTAATATAATGGGTTCCTGCTGTGGTGGTGGTGGTGTAATATAATGGGTTCCTGCTGTGGAGGTGGTGGTGTAATATAATGGGTTCCTGCTGTGGTGGAGGTGGTGTAATATAATGAGTTCCTGCTGTGGTGGTGGTGTAATATAATGGGTTCCTGCTGTGGTGGAGGTGGTGTAATATAATGGGTTCCTGCTGTGGTGGAGGTGGTGTAATATAATGAGTTCCTGCTGTGGTGGAGGTGGTGTAATATAATGAGTTCCTGCTGTGGTGGTGGTGTAATATAATGGGTTCCTGCTGCGGTGGTGGTGGTGTAATATAATGGGTTCCTGCTGCGGTGGTGGTGGTGTTGTAATATAATGGGTTCCTGCTGCGGTGGTGGTGTTGTAATATAATGGGTTCCTGCTGCTGTGGTGGTGTAATATAATGGGTTCCTGCTGCTGTGGTGGTGTAATATAATGGGTTCCTGCTGCTGTGGTGGTGTAATATAATGGGTTCCTGCTGCTGTGGTGGTGTAATATAATGGGTTCCTGCTGCTGTGGTGGTGTAATATAATGGGTTCCTGCTGCTGTGGTGGTGTAATATAATGGGTTCCTGCTGTGGTGGTGGTGGTGTAATATAATGGGTTCCTGCTGTGGTGGTGGTGGTGTAATATAATGGGTTCCTGCTGTGGTGGTGGTGGTGTAATATAATGGGTTCCTGCTGTGGTGGTGGTGGTGTAATATAATGGGTTCCTGCTGTGGTGGTGGTGGTGTAATATAATGGGTTCCTGCTGTGGTGGTGGTGTAATATAATGGGTTCCTGCTGTGGTGGTGGTGTAATATAATGGGTTCCTGCTGTGGTGGTGGTGGTGTAATATAATGGGTTCCTGCTGTGGTGGTGTAATATAATGGGTTCCTGCTGTGGTGGTGTAATATAATGGGTTCCTGCTGTGGTGGTGGTGGTGTAATATAATGGATTCCTGCTGTGGTGGTGGTGTAATATAATGGGTTCCTGCTGTGGTGGTGGTGTAATATAATGGGTTCCTGCTGTGGTGGTGGTGTAATATAATGGGTTCCTGCTGTGGTGGTGGTGTAATATAATGGGTTCCTGCTGTGGTGGTGGTGTAATATAATGGATTCCTGCTGTGGTGGTGGTGTAATATAATGGGTTCCTGCTGTGGTGGTGGTGTAATATAATGGGTTCCTGCTGTGGTGGTGGTGGTGTAATATAATGGGTTCCGGGCAGCCGAGCGGAAATGGAGGAAAACTCGCCTCCCTGCGGACCTGGCATCCTTTCACTCCCTCCTCTCTACATTTTCCTCCTCTGTCTCTGCTGCTAAAGCCACTTTCTACCACGCTAAATTCCAAGCTTCTGCCTCCAACCCTAGGAAGCTCTTTGCCACCTTCTCCTCCCTCCTGAATCCTCCGCCCCCTCCCCCCCCTCCTCCCTCTCTGCAGATGACTTCGTCAACCATTTTGAAAAGAAGGTCGACGACATCCGATCCTCGTTTGCTAAGTCAAACGACACCGCTGGTTCTGCTCACACTGCCCTACCCTGTGCTCTGACCTCTTTCTCCCCTCTCTCTCCAGATGAAATCTCGCGTCTTGTGACGGCCGGCCGCCCAACAACCTGCCCGCTTGACCCTATCCCCTCCTCTCTTCTCCAGACCATTTCCGGAGACCTTCTCCCTTACCTCACCTCGCTCATCAACTCATCCCTGACCGTTGGCTACGTCCCTTCCGTCTTCAAGAGAGCGAGAGTTGCACCCCTTCTGAAAAAACCTACACTCGATCCCTCCGATGTCAACAATTACAGACCAGTATCCCTTCTTTCTTTTCTCTCCAAAACTCTTGAACGTGCCGTCCTTGGCCAGCTCTCCCGCTATCTCTCTCTGAATGACCTTCTTGATCCAAATCAGTCAGGTTTCAAGACTAGTCATTCAACTGAGACTGCTCTCCTCTGTATCACGGAGGCGCTCCGCACTGCTAAAGCTAACTCTCTCTCCTCTGCTCTCATCCTTCTAGATCTATCGGCTGCCTTCGATACTGTGAACCATCAGATCCTCCTCTCCACCCTCTCCGAGTTGGGCATCTCCGGCGCGGCCCACGCTTGGATTGCGTCCTACCTGACAGGTCGCTCCTACCAGGTGGCGTGGCGAGAATCTGTCTCCTCACCACGCGCTCTCACCACTGGTGTCCCCCAGGGCTCTGTTCTTGGCCCTCTCCTATTCTCGCTATACACCAAGTCACTTGGCTCTGTCATAACCTCACATGGTCTCTCTTATCATTGCTATGCAGACGACACACAATTGATCTTCTCCTTTCCCCCTTCTGATGACCAGGTGGCGAATCGCATCTCTGCATGTCTGGCAGACATATCAGTGTGGATGACGGATCACCACCTCAAGCTGAACCTCGGCAAGACGGAGCTGCTCTTCCTCCCGGGGAAGGACTGCCCGTTCCATGATCTCGCCATCACGGTTGACAACTCCATTGTGTCCTCCTCCCAGAGCGCCAAGAACCTTGGCGTGATCCTGGACAACACCCTGTCGTTCTCAACTAACATCAAGGCGGTGGCCCGTTCCTGTAGGTTCATGCTCTACAACATCCGCAGAGTACGACCCTGCCTCACACAGGAAGCGGCGCAGGTCCTAATCCAGGCACTTGTCATCTCCCGTCTGGATTACTGCAACTCGCTGTTGGCTGGGCTCCCTGCCTGTGCCATTAAACCCCTTCAACTCATCCAGAACGCCGCAGCCCGTCTGGTGTTCAACCTTCCCAAGTTCTCTCACGTCACCCCGCTCCTCCGTTCTCTCCACTGGCTTCCAGTTGAAGCTCGCATCCGCTACAAGACCATGGTGCTTGCCTACGGAGCTGGGAGGGGAACGGCACCTCAGTACCTCCAGGCTCTGATCAGGCCCTACACCCAAACAAGGGCACTGCGTTCATCCACCTCTGGCCTGCTCGCCTCCCTACCACTGAGGAAGTACAGCTCCCGCTCAGCCCAGTCAAAACTGTTCGCTGCCCTGGCCCCCCAATGGTGGAACAAACTCCCTCACGACGCCAGGACAGCGGAGTCAATCACCACCTTCCGGAGACACCTGAAACCCCACCTCTTTAAGGAATACCTAGGATAGGTTAAGTAATCCCTCTCACCCCACCCCCCCTAGTTTTAGATGCACTATTGTTAAGTGACTGTCCCACTGGATGTCATAAGGTGATTGCACCAATTTGT
>NW_025747334.1:0-15000 GCF_021184085.1 Oncorhynchus gorbuscha
GAAATTAGGCTCTTTCAGAGTTGGGCAGATGTTGGGCAGATGCAGAAATTAGGCTCTTTCAGAGTTTAGGCAGATGCAGAAATTAGGCTCTTTCAGAGTTGGGCAGAAGATGAAATTAGGCTCTTTCAGAGTTGGGCAGAAAGAGAAATTAGGCTCTTTCAGAGTTGGGCAGATGCAGAAATTAGGCTCTTTCAGAGTTGGGCAGATGCAGAAATTAGGCTCTTTCAGAGTTGGGCAGATGCAGAAATTAGGCTCTTTCAGAGTTGGGCAGATGCAGAAATTAGGCTCTTTCAGAGTTGGGCAGATGCAGAAATTAGGCTCTTTCAGAGTTGGGCAGATGCAGAAATTAGGCTCTTTCAGAGTTGGGCAGATGAGAAATTAGGCTCTTTCAGAGTTGGGCAGATGCAGAAATTAGGCTCTTTCAGAGTTGGGCAGATGCAGAAATTAGGCTCTTTCAGAGTTGGGCAGATGCAGAAATTAGGCTCTTTCAGAGTTGGGCAGATGAGAAATTAGGCTCTTTCAGAGTTGGGCAGATGCAGAAATTAGGCTCTTTCAGAGTTGGGCAGATGCAGAAATTAGGCTCTTTCAGAGTTGGGCAGATGCAGAAATTAGGCTCTTTCAGAGTTGGGCAGATGCAGAAATTAGGCTCTTTCAGGCTGCTTTCTTTCAGAGTTGGGCAGATGCAGAAATTAGGCTCTTTCAGAGTTGGGCAGATGCAGAAATTAGGCTCTTTCAGAGTTGGGCAGATGATGAAATTAGGCTCTTTCAGAGTTGGGCAGATGCAGAAATTAGAGAGTTGGGCAGAAGATGAAATTAGGCTCTTTCAGAGTTGGGCAGATGCAGAAATTAGGCTCTTTCAGAGTTGGGCAGAAGATGAAATTAGGCTCTTTCAGAGTTGTGGCTCTTTCAGAGTTGGGCAGAAGATGATTAGGCTCTTTCAGAGTTGGGCAGAAAATGAAATTAGGCTTTTCAGAGTTGGGCAGAAGATGAAATTAGGCTCTTTCAGAGTTGGGCAGATGCAGAAATTAGAGTTGGGCTCTTTTCAGAGTTGGGCAGATGCAGAAATTAGGCTCTTTCAGAGTTGGGCAGATGCAGAAAATTAGGCTCTTTCAGAGTTGGGCAGAAGATGAAATTAGGCTCTTTCAGAGTTGGGCAGAAGATGAAATTAGGCTCTTTCAGAGTTGGGCAGATGCAGAAATTAGGCTCTTTCAGAGTTGGGCAGATGAGAAATTAGGCTCTTTCAGAGTTGGGCAGATGCAGAAATTAGGCTCTTTCAGAGTTGGGCAGATGCAGAAATTAGGCTCTTTCAGAGTTGGGCAGATGCAGAAATTAGGCTCTTTCAGAGTTGGGCAGAAGCATGAAATTAGGCTCTTTCAGAGTTGGGCAGATGCAGAAATTAGGCTCTTTCAGAGTTGGGCAGATGCAGAAATTAGGCTCTTTCAGAGTTGGGCAGATGCTCTTTCAGAGTTGGGCAATTAGGCTCTTTCAGAGTTGGGCAGATGCAGAAATTAGGCTCTTTCAGAGTTGGGCAGATGCAGAAATTAGGCTCTTTCAGAGTTGGGCAGATGCAGAAATTAGGCTCTTTCAGAGTTGGGCAGAAGATGAAATTAGGCTCTTTCAGAGTTGGGCAGAAGATGAAATTAGGCTCTTTCAGAGTTGGGCAGATGCAGAAATTAGGCTCTTTCAGAGTTGGGCAGATGCAGATGCAAATTAGGCTCTTTCAGAGTTGGGCAGATGCAGAAATTAGGCTCTTTCAGAGTTGGGCAGATGCAGAAATTAGGCTCTTTCAGAGTTGGGCAGATGCAGAAATTAGGCTCTTTCAGAGTTGGGCAGATGCAGAAATTAGGCTCTTTCAGAGTTGGGCAGAAGATGAAATTAGGCTCTTTCAGAGTTGGGCAGATGCAGAAATTAGGCTCTTTCAGAGTTGGGCAGATGCAGAAATTAGGCTCTTTCAGAGTTGGGCAGATGCAGAAATTAGGCTCTTTCAGAGTTGGGCAGATGCAGAAATTAGGCTCTTTCAGAGTTGGGCAGATGCAGAAATTAGGCTCTTTCGGAGTTGGGCAGAAGCAGAAATTAGGCTCTTTCAGAGTTGGGCAGATGCAGAAATTAGGCTCTTTCAGAGTTGGGCAGAAGATGAAATTAGGCTCTTTCAGAGTTGGGCAGATGCAGAAATTAGGCTCTTTCAGAGTTGGGCAGATGATGAAATTAGGCTCTTTCAGAGTTGGGCAGATGCAGAAATTAGGCTCTTTCAGAGTTGGGCAGATGCAGAAATTAGGCTCTTTCAGAGTTGGGCAGATGCAGAGTTGGGCAGAAGATGAAATTAGGCTCTTTCAGAGTTGGGCAGAAGATGAAATTAGGCTCTTTCAGAGTTGGGCAGATGCAGAAATTAGGCTCTTTCAGAGTTGGGCAGAAGATGAAATTAGGCTCTTTCAGAGTTGGGCAGATGCAGAAATTAGGCTCTTTCAGAGTTGGGCAGATGATGAAATTAGGCTCTTTCAGAGTTGGGCAGATGCAGAAATTAGGCTCTTTCAGAGTTGGGCAGATGCATGAAATTAGGCTCTTTCAGAGTTGGGCAGATGCAGAAATTAGGCTCTTTCAGAGTTGGGCAGATGATGAAATTAGGCTCTTTCAGAGTTGGGCAGATGCAGAAATTAGGCTCTTTCAGAGTTGGGCAGATGCAGAAATTAGGCTCTTTCAGAGTTGGGCAGATGCAGAAATTAGGCTCTTTCAGAGTTGGGCAGATGCAGAAATTAGGCTCTTTCAGAGTTGGGCAGATGCAGAAATTAGGCTCTTTCAGAGTTGGGCAGATGCAGAAATTAGGCTCTTTCAGAGTTGGGCAGATGAGAAATTAGGCTCTTTCAGAGTTGGGCAGATGCAGAAATTAGGCTCTTTCAGAGTTGGGCAGAAGATGGCAGATGCAGAAGAAATTAGGCTCTTTCAGAGTTGGGCAGAAGATGAAATTAGGCTCTTTCAGAGTTGGGCAGATGAGAAATTAGGCTCTTTCAGAGTTGGGCAGAAGAGAAATTAGTTGGGCAGATGATGAAATTAGGCTCTTTCAGAGTTGGGCAGATGCAGAAATTAGGCTCTTTCAGAGTTGGGCAGATGCAGAAATTAGGCTCTTTCAGAGTTGGGCAGATGCAGAAATTAGGCTCTTTCAGAGTTCAGAGTTGGGCAGATGCAGAAATTAGGCTCTTTCAGAGTTGGGCAGAAGATGAAATTAGGCTCTTTCAGAGTTGGGCAGATGCAGAAATTAGGCTCTTTCAGAGTTGGGCAGATGCAGAAATTAGGCTCTTTCAGAGTTGGGCAGATGCAGAAATTAGGCTCTTTCAGAGTTGGGCAGATGCAGAAATTAGGCTCTTTCAGAGTTGGGCAGATGCAGATGAAATTAGGCTCTTTCAGAGTTGGGCAGATGCAGAAATTAGGCTCTTTCAGAGTTGGGCAGATGCAGAAATTAGGCTCTTTCAGAGTTGGGCAGATGCAGAAATTAGGCTCTTTCAGAGTTGGGCAGAAGATGAAATTAGGCTCTTTCAGAGTTGGGCAGAAGATGAAATTAGGCTCTTTCAGAGTTGGGCAGATGCAGAAATTAGGCTCTTTCAGAGTTGGGCAGATGGGGCTCTTTCAGAGTTGGGCAGATGCAGAAATTAGGCTCTTTCAGAGTTGGGCAGAAGATGAAATTAGGCTCTTTCAGAGTTGGGCAGAAGATGAAATTAGGCTCTTTCAGAGTTGGGCAGATGCAGAAATTAGGCTCTTTCAGAGTTGGGCAGATTTAGGCTCTTTCAGAGTTGGGCAGAAGATGAAATTAGGCTCTTTCAGAGTTGGGCAGAAGATGAAATTAGGCTCTTTCAGAGTTGGGCAGAAGAGAAATTAGGCTCTTTCAGAGTTGGGCAGATGCAGAAATTAGGCTCTTTCAGAGTTGGGCAGATGCAGAAATTAGGCTCTTTCAGAGTTGGGCAGATGCAGAAATTAGGCTCTTTCAGAGTTGGGCAGAAGATGAAATTAGGCTCTTTCAGAGTTGGGCAGAAGATGAAATTAGGCTCTTTCAGAGTTGGGCAGAAGATGAAATTAGGCTCTTTCAGAGTTTCAGAGTTGGGCAGATGCAGAAATTAGGCTCTTTCAGAGTTGGGCAGATGCAGGGAGTTGCAGATGCAGAAATTAGGCTCTTTCAGAGTTGGGCAGAAGATGAAATTAGGCTCTTTCAGAGTTGGGCAGATGCAGAAATTAGGCTATTTCAGAGTTGGGCAGATGAAAATTAGGCTCTTTCAGAGTTGGGCAGATGCAGAAATTAGGCTCTTTCAGAGTTGGGCAGATGCAGAAATTAGGCTCTTTCAGAGTTGGGCAGATGCAGAAATTAGGCTCTTTCAGAGTTGGGCAGAAGATGAAATTAGGCTCTTTCAGAGTTGGGCAGAATGAAATTAGGCTCTTTCAGAGTTGGGCAGATGCATTAGGCTCTTTCAGAGTTGGGCAGATGCAGAAATTAGGCTCTTTCAGAGTTGGGCAGAAGATGAAATTAGGCTCTTTCAGAGTTGGGCAGATGGCAGATTGCAGAAATTAGGCTCTTTCAGAGTTGGGCAGATGATGAAATTAGGCTCTTTCAGAGTTGGGCAGATGCAGAAATTAGGCTCTTTCAGAGTTGGGCAGAGAGTTGGGCAGATGCAGAAATTAGGCTCTTTCAGAGTTGGGCAGAAGATGAAATTAGACTCTTTCAGAGTTGGGCAGATGCAGAAATTAGGCTCTTTCAGAGTTGGGCAGATGCAGAAATTAGGCTCTTTCAGAGTTGGGCAGATGCAGAAATTAGGCTCTTTCAGAGTTGGGCAGATGCAGAAATTAGGCTCTTTCAGAGTTGGGCAGATGATGAAATTAGGCTCTTTCAGAGTTGGGCAGATGCAGAAATTAGGCTCTTTCAGAGTTGGGCAGATGCAGAAATTAGGCTCTTTCAGAGTTGGGCAGATGCAGAAATTAGGCTCTTTCAGAGTTGGGCAGATGCAGAAATTAGGCTCTTTCAGAGTTGGGCAGATGCAGAAATTAGGCTCTTTCAGAGTTGGGCAGATTAGGCTCTTTCAGAGTTGGGCAGATGCAGAAATTAGGCTCTTTCAGAGTTGGGCAGATGCAGAAATTAGGCTCTTTCAGAGTTGGGCAGAAGATGAAATTAGGCTCTTTCAGAGTTGGGCAGATGCAGATGAAATTAGGCTCTTTCAGAGTTGGGCAGATGCAGAAATTAGGCTCTTTCAGAGTTGGGCAGATGCAGAAATTAGGCTCTTTCAGAGTTGGGCAGAAGATGAAATTAGGCTCTTTCAGAGTTGGGCAGAAGATGAGAAGAAGATGAAATTAGGCTCTTTCAGAGTTGGGCAGAAGATGAAATTAGGCTCTTTCAGAGTTGGGCAGAAGATGAAATTAGAGAGTTGGGCAGATGAAATTAGGCTATTTCAGAGTTGGGCAGATGATGAAATTAGGCTCTTTCAGAGTTGGGCAGATGCAGAAATTAGGCTCTTTCAGAGTTGGGCAGATGGGCAGATGCAAAATTAGGCTCTTTCAGAGTTGGGCAGAAGATGAAATTAGGCTCTTTCAGAGTTGGGCAGATGATGAAATTAGGCTCTTTCAGAGTTGGGCAGATGCAGAAATTAGGCTCTTTCAGAGTTGGGCAGATGAAATTAGGCTCTTTCAGAGTTGGGCAGATGCAGAAATTAGGCTCTTTCAGAGTTGGGCAGATGCAGAAATTAGGCTCTTTCAGAGTTGGGCAGATGCAGAAATTAGGCTCTTTCAGAGTTGGGCAGAAGATGAAATTAGGCTCTTTCAGAGTTGGGCAGATGCAGAAATTAGGCTCTTTCAGAGTTGGGCAGATGATGAAATTAGGCTCTTTCAGAGTTGGGCAGATGCAGAAATTAGGCTCTTTCAGAGTTGGGCAGATGCAGAAATTAGGCTCTTTCAGAGTTGGGCAGATGCAGAAATTAGGCTCTTTCAGAGTTGGGCAGAACATGAAATTAGGCTCTTTCAGAGTTGGGCAGATGCAGAAATAGGCTCTTTCAGAGTTGGGCAGAAGATGAAATTAGGCTCTTTCAGAGTTGGGCAGATGCAGAAATTAGGCTCTTTCAGAGTTGGGCAGAAGATGAAATTAGGCTCTTTCAGAGTTGGGCAGATGCAGAAATTAGGCTCTTTCAGAGTTGGGCAGAAGATGAAATTAGGCTCTTTCAGAGTTGGGCAGATGCAGAAATTAAGAGTTGGGCAGATGCAGAAATTAGGCTCTTTCAGAGTTGGGCAGATGCAGAAATTAGGCTCTTTCAGAGTTGGGCAGATGCAGAAATTAGGCTCTTTCAGAGTTGGGCAGATGCAGAAATTAGGCTCTTTCAGAGTTGGGCAGAAGATGAAATTAGGCTCTTTCAGAGTTGGGCAGATGCAGAAATTAGGCTCTTTCAGAGTTGGGCAGATGCAGAAATTAGGCTCTTTCAGAGTTGGGCAGATGCAGAAATTAGGCTCTTTCAGAGTTGGGCAGATGCAGAAATTAGGCTCTTTCAGAGTTGGGCAGATGCAGAAATTAGGCTCTTTCAGAGTTGGGCAGATGCAGAAATTAGGCTCTTTCAGAGTTGGGCAGATGCAGAAATTAGGCTCTTTCAGAGTTGGGCAGAAGATGAAATTAGGCTCTTTCAGAGTTGGGCAGAAGATGAAATTAGGCTCTTTCAGAGTTGGGCAGATGCAGAAATTAGGCTCTTTCAGAGTTGGGCAGATGCAGAAATTAGGCTCTTTCAGAGTTGGGCAGATGCAGAAATTAGGCTCTTTCAGAGTTGGGCAGAAGATGAAATTAGGCTCTTTCAGAGTTGGGCAGAAGATGAAATTAGGCTCTTTCAGATTGTGGCAGATGCAGAAATTAGGCTCTTTCAGAGTTGGGCAGATGCAGAAATTAGGCTCTTTCAGAGTTGGGCAGAAGATGAAATTAGGCTCTTTCAGAGTTGGGCAGATGCAGAAATTAGGCTCTTTCAGAGTTGGGCAGATGCAGAAATTAGGCTCTTTCAGAGTTGGGCAGAAGATGAAATTAGGCTCTTTCAGAGTTGGGCAGATGCAGAAATTAGGCTCTTTCAGAGTTGGGCAGAAGATGAAATTAGGCTATTTCAGAGTTGGGCAGAAGATGAAATTAGGCTCTTTCAGAGTTGGGCAGAAGATGAAATTAGGCTCTTTCAGAGTTGGGCAGAAGATGAAATTAGGCTATTTCAGAGTTGGGCAGAAGATGAAATTAGAAATTGGGCTGCAGAAATTAGGCTTTTCAGAGTTGGGCAGATGCAGAAATTAGGCTCTTTCAGAGTTGGGCAGAAGATGAAATTAGGCTCTTTCAGAGTTGGGCAGATGATGAAATTAGGCTCTTTCAGAGTTGGGCAGATGCAGAAATTAGGCTCTTTCAGAGTTGGGCAGAAGATGAAATTAGGCTCTTTCAGAGTTGGGCAGATGCAGAAATTAGGCTCTTTCAGAGTTGGGCAGATGCAGAAATTAGGCTCTTTCAGAGTTGGGCAGATGGAAATTAGGCTCTTTCAGAGTTGGGCAGAAGATGAAATTAGGCTCTTTCAGAGTTGGGCAGAAGATGAAATTAGGCTCTTTCAGAGTTGGGCAGATGCAGAAATTAGGCTCTTTCAGAGTTGGGCAGAAGATGAAATTAGGCTCTTTCAGAGTTGGGCAGATGCAGAAATTAGGCTCTTTCAGAGTTGGGCAGATGCAGAAATTAGGCTCTTTCAGAGTTGGGCAGAACATGAAATTAGGCTCTTTCAGAGTTGGGCAGATGCAGAAATTAGGCTCTTTCAGAGTTGGGCAGAAGATGAAATTAGGCTCTTTCAGAGTTGGGCAGATGCAGAAATTAGGCTCTTTCAGAGTTGGGCAGAAGATGAAATTAGGCTCTTTCAGAGTTGGGCAGATGCAGAAATTAGGCTCTTTCAGAGTTGGGCAGAAGATGAAATTAGGCTCTTTCAGAGTTGGGCAGATGCAGAAATTAGGCTCTTTCAGAGTTGGGCAGATGCAGAAATTAGGCTCTTTCAGAGTTGGGCAGATGCAGAAATTAGGCTCTTTCAGAGTTGGGCAGATGCAGAAATTAGGCTCTTTCAGAGTTGGGCAGATGCAGAAATTAGGCTCTTTCAGAGTTGGGCAGAAGATGAAATTAGGCTCTTTCAGAGTTGGGCAGATGCAGAAATTAGGCTCTTTCAGAGTTGGGCAGATGCAGAAATTAGGCTCTTTCAGAGTTGGGCAGATGCTCTTTCAGAGTTGGGCAGATGCAGATGAGTTGGGCAGATGCAGAAATTAGGCTCTTTCAGAGTTGGGCAGATGCAGAAATTAGGCTCTTTCAGAGTTGGGCAGATTTAGGCTCTTTCAGAGTTGGGCAGAAGATGAAATTAGGCTCTTTCAGAGTTGGGCAGAAGATGAAATTAGGCTCTTTCAGAGTTGGGCAGATGCAGAAATTAGGCTCTTTCAGAGTTGGGCAGATGCAGAAATTAGGCTCTTTCAGAGTTGGGCAGAAGATGAAATTAGGCTCTTTCAGAGTTGGGCAGAAGATGAAATTAGGCTCTTTCAGATTGTGGCAGAAGATGAAATTAGGCTCTTTCAGAGTTGGGCAGATGCAGAAATTAGGCTCTTTCAGAGTTGGGCAGAAGATGAAATTAGGCTCTTTCAAATTAGGAAATTAGGCTCTTTCAGAGTTGGGCAGAAGATGAAATTAGGCTCTTTCAGAGTTGGGCAGAAGATGAAATTAGGCTCTTTCAGAGTTGGGCAGAAGATGAAATTAGGCTCTTTCAGAGTTGGGCAGAAGATGAAATTAGGCTCTTTCAGAGTTGGGCAGAAGGCTCTTTCAGAGATGAAATTAGGCTCTTTCAGAGTTGGGCAGATGATGAAATTAGGCTCTTTCAGAGTTGGGCAGATGATGAAATTAGGCTCTTTCAGAGTTGGGCAGATGCAGAAATTAGGCTCTTTCAGAGTTGGGCAGATGCAGAAATTAGGCTCTTTCAGAGTTGGGCAGAAGATGAAATTAGGCTCTTTCAGAGTTGGGCAGAAGTGAAATTAGGCTCTTTCAGAGTTGGGCAGATGATGAAATTAGGCTCTTTCAGAGTTGGGCAGATGCAGAAATTAGGCTCTTTCAGAGTTGGGCAGAAGATGAAATTAGGCTCTTTCAGAGTTGGGCAGATGCAGAAATTAGGCTCTTTCAGAGTTGGGCAGATGCAGAAATTAGGCTCTTTCAGAGTTGGGCAGATGCAGAAATTAGGCTCTTTCAGAGTTGGGCAGAAGATGAAATTAGGCTCTTTCAGAGTTGGGCAGATGATGAAATTAGGCTCTTTCAGAGTTGGGCAGAAGATGAAATTAGGCTCTTTCAGAGTTGGGCAGATGCAGAAATTAGGCTCTTTCAGAGTTGGGCAGAAGATGAAATTAGGCTCTTTCAGAGTTGGGCAGATGCAGAAATTAGGCTCTTTCAGAGTTGGGCAGATGCAGAAATTAGGCTCTTTCAGAGTTGGGCAGAACATGAAATTAGGCTCTTTCAGAGTTGGGCAGATGCAGAAATTAGGCTCTTTCAGAGTTGGGCAGAAGATGAAATTAGAGCTCTTTCTTTCAGAGTTGGGCAGAAGATGAAATTAGGCTCTTTCAGAGTTGGGCAGATGATGAAATTAGGCTCTTTCAGAGTTGGGCAGAAGATGAAATTAGGCTCTTTCAGAGTTGGGCAGAAGATGAAATTAGGCTCTTTCAGAGTTGGGCAGATGCAGAAATTAGGCTCTTTCAGAGTTGGGCAGATGCAGAAATTAGGCTCTTTCAGAGTTGGGCAGATGCAGAAATTAGGCTCTTTCAGAGTTGGGCAGATGCAGAAATTAGGCTCTTTCAGAGTTGGGCAGATGCAGAAATTAGGCTCTTTCAGAGTTGGGCAGATGATGAAATTAGGCTCTTTCAGAGTTGGGCAGATGCAGAAATTAGGCTCTTTCAGAGTTGGGCAGATGCAGAAATTAGGCTCTTTCAGAGTTGGGCAGATGCAGAAATTAGGCTCTTTCAGAGTTGGGCAGATGCAGAAATTAGGCTCTTTCAGAGTTGGGCAGATGCAGAAATTAGGCTCTTTCAGAGTTGGGCAGATGCAGAAATTAGGCTCTTTCAGAGTTGGGCAGATGCAGAAATTAGGCTCTTTCAGAGTTGGGCAGAAGATGAAATTAGGCTCTTTCAGAGTTGGGCAGAAGATGAAATTAGGCTCTTTCAGAGTTGGGCAGATGCAGAAATTAGGCTCTTTCAGAGTTGGGCAGATGCAGAAATTAGGCTCTTTCAGAGTTGGGCAGATGCAGAAATTAGGCTCTTTCAGAGTTGGGCAGAAGATGAAATTAGGCTCTTTCAGAGTTGGGCAGAAGATGAAATTAGGCTCTTTCAGAGTTGGGCAGAAGATGAAATTAGGCTCTTTCAGAGTTGGGCAGATGCAGAAATTAGGCTCTTTCAGAGTTGGGCAGAAGATGAAATTAGGCTCTTTCAGAGTTGGGCAGATGCAGAAATTAGGCTCTTTCAGAGTTGGGCAGAAGATGAAATTAGGCTCTTTCAGAGTTGGGCAGAAGATGAAATTAGGCTCTTTCAGAGTTGGGCAGAAGATGAAATTAGGCTCTTTCAGAGTTGGGCAGAAGATGAAATTAGGCTATTTCAGAGTTGGGCAGAAGATGAAATTAGGCTCTTTCAGAGTTGGGCAGATGCAGAAATTAGGCTCTTTCAGAGTTGGGCAGATGCAGAAATTAGGCTCTTTCAGAGTTGGGCAGATGCAGAAATTAGGCTCTTTCAGAGTTGGGCAGAAGATGAAATTAGGCTCTTTCAGAGTTGGGCAGATGCAGAAATTAGGCTCTTTCAGAGTTGGGCAGATGCAGAAATTAGGCTCTTTCAGAGTTGGGCAGATGCAGAAATTAGGCTCTTTCAGAGTTGGGCAGAGAAAATAAAAATAAATATTGAACTTAAACCCCCCAAAAATGACTTCAGTTAAAAAGACAGGTGCTGCTGATGATACTGCCATCGTCGTGGAGACAGACATGTACAGCATGTCATGCTCTTTTTGGCCAGACAGCATCAGATACATGGGTTACCCATAGTAAGACAGAGGGGGCGCTGTTTCACTCGCTCGGATGCTTTCTCCTGGTGAGATAGTTTCACCCACCTGCGAATTCAAGGAGAGTTGGCGGGTGCACAGTGCACTGTTCGGATGCTGGAATTATTCTGCATGAATGTGCGAAGGTAACTTACTTTTTTTTTTGAAGTGATTTGTTTGACAAATCAGAAGAAAACATCACGACAGGTTGTGTTCACGTCCCATTAAAAGGTAGTAAATGTTTACAGCGCCCCGAGCGGTCCAGTGGTCTCAGTGCTAGCTGTGCCACTGGCGATTCTGGGTCCGACTCCAGGCTCTGTCGCAGCCGGCCGCGACGGGGAGACCCATGAGGCGGCGCACATTTGGCCCAGCATCGTCCAGTAGAACAACATAGGGGGGGAGGAAAGGAGCTCCAAATCACTAAGTCCCCCCCCCGAGTCTGACAGATGCTGTTTGAGAACAATAAACTAAACCCACCTCTTTAATCTTTAATGGTTTCTTATCCCTCTCCTCCAGTTTAATGAGCGCAGCCTGGGGAAAGAGTGAGGAGACCACATGGCCACACCGGCAGCACACAGACATCTCAACCTCCCCTAAAACCCTACATGGAAATTATTGGAGAGACGAGAATAAAAAATAAAAAATTAATTGGCTCTTTCATTTAGACCAGTCCTTTTCATAACAGATATATATATATTTTTTTTAATGTATACTAAGATTTGTCTTTCTGATTTGGATTGGTATCAATGCTGACCTATCAGTGGTGGTATCATACACCTTATAGTTCCACAGCTCAGGTAGAAGAGGAAGGTAGACTTCCTCAGTGACTGGTACTACAGGGTTAAATACAGCCTCTTTAAAGGGACACTAAAACGGAAAGAAGGAGAAGTTACTCTCTGTCCTAACAGAACTAATACTTCCTGCTAACGATGTCATAAATTCAACCCACTGATGTGGCAGGCGGGCGGGGAGGATGTGAGGCAGGGAGGGGAGTCAAAACAGGGAGGGAGAGAGGGAGGCAGGGAGGGGAGTCAAAACAGGGAGATGAGAGAGGGAGGCAGGGAGGGGAGTCAAAACAGGGAGATGAGAGGGGAGGCAGGGAGGGGAGTCAAAACAGGGGGATGAGGGAGGGAGGCAGGGAGGGGAGTCAAAACAGGGAGATGAGAGAGGGAGGGGAGGGAGGAGTCAAAACAGGGAGATGAGAGAGCAGGGAGGGGAGTCAAAACAGGGGGATGAGAGAGGGAGGCAGGGAGGGGAGTCAAAACAGGGAGATGAGAGAGGGAGGGGAGGCAAAACAGGGAGATGAGAGTCAAAACAGGGAGATGAGAGAGGGAGGGGAGGGGAGTCAAAACAGGGAGATGAGAGAGGGAGGGAGGGGAGTCAAAACAGGGAGGGAGGGAGGGAGGGGAGTCAAAACAGGGAGATGAGAGAGGGAGGGAAGGAGAGGAGTCAAAACAGGGAGGATGTGAGGCAGGGATGTAGGGAGGGGAGTCAAAACAGGTAGATGAGAGAGGGAGGGGAGTCAAAACAGGGAGATGAGAGAGGGAGGCAGGGGAGTCAAAACAGGGAGATGAGAGAGGGAGGCAGGGGAGTCAAAACAGGGAGATGAGAGAGGGAGGGAGGGAGGGGAGTCAAAACAGGGAGATGAGAGAGGGAGGGAGGGGAGTCAAAACAGGGAGATGAGAGAGGGAGGGAGGGGAGTCAAAACAGGGAGATGAGAGAGGGAGGGAGTCAAAACAGGGAGATTAGAGAGGGAGGGGAGTCAAAACAGGGAGATGAGAGAGGGAGGCAGGGAGGGGAGTCAAAACAGGGAGATGAGAGAGGGAGGCAGGGAGGGGAGTCAAAACAGGGAGATGAGAGAGGGAAGGAGGGGAGTCAAAACAGGGAGATGAGAGAGGGAGGCAGGGAGGGGAGTCAAAACAGGGAGATGAGAGAGGGAGGCAGGGAGGGGAGTCAAAACAGGGAGATGAGAGAGGGAGGGGAGTCAAAACAGGGAGATGAGAGAGGGAGGGGAGTCAAAACAGGGAGATGAGAGAGGGAGGCAGGGAGGGGAGTCAAAACAGGGAGATGAGAGAGGAAGGGGAGTCAAAACAGGGAGGGAGGGAGGGAGGGGAGTCAAAACAGGGAGATGAGAGAGGGAGGGAAGGAGAGGAGTCAAAACAGGATGAGGCATGAGGGAGGGGAGGGAGATGAGAGAGGAAGGGGAGTCAAAACAGGGAGATGAGAGAGGGAGGCAGGGGAGTCAAAACAGGGAGATGAGAGAGGGAGGGGAGTCAAACCAGGGAGATGAGAGAGGGAGGCAGGGAGGGGAGTCAAAACAGGGAGATGAGAGAGGGAGGGAGGGGAGTCAAAACAGGGAGATGAGAGAGGGAGGGAGGGGAGTCAAAACAGGGAGATGAGAGAGGGAGGGGAGTCAAAACAGGGAGATTAGAGAGGGAGGGGAGTCAAAACAGGGAGATGAGAGAGGGAGGCAGGGAGGGGAGTCAAAACAGGGAGATGAGAGAGGGAGGCAGGGAGGGGAGTCAAAACAGGGAGATGAGAGAGGGAAGGAGGGGAGTCAAAACAGGGAGATGAGAGAGGGAGGCAGGGAGGGGAGTCAAAACAGGGAGATGAGAGAGGGAGGCAGGGAGGGGAGTCAAAACAGGGAGATGAGAGAGGGAGGGGAGTCAAAACAGGGAGATGAGAGAGGGAGGGGAGTCAAAACAGGGAGATGAGAGAGGGAGGGGAGTCAAAACAGGGAGATGAGAGAGGGAGGCAGGGAGGGGAGTCAAAACAGGGAGATGAGAGAGGGAGGCAGGGAGGGGAGTCAAAACAGGGAGGATGAGAGAGGGAAGGAGGGGAGTCAAAACAGGGAGATGAGAGAGGGAGGCAGGGAGGGGAGTCAAAACAGGGAGATGAGAGAGGGAGGCAGGGAGGGGAGTCAAAACAGGGAGATGAGAGAGGGAGGCAGGAGGGGAGTCAAAACAGGGAGGATGAGAGAGGGAAGGAGGGGAGTCAAAACAGGGAGATGAGAGAGGGAGGCAGGGAGGGGAGTCAAAACAGGGAGATGAGAGAGGGAAGGAGGGGAGTCAAAACAAGGAGATGAGAGAGGGAAGGAGGGGAGTCAAAACAGGGAGATGAGAGAGGGAGGCAGGGAGGGGAGTCAAAACAGGGAGATGAGAGAGGGAGGCAGGGAGGGGAGTCAAAACAGGGAGATGAGAGAGGGAGGGGAGTCAAAACAGGGAGATGAGAGAGGGAAGGAGGGGAGTCAAAATAGGGAGATTAGAGAGGAGGGATGGAGGGGAGTCAAAACAGGGAGATGCGAGAGGGAGGGAAGGAGGGAGTCAAAACAGGGAGGATGTGAGGAGGGAGGAGGAGTCAAAACAGGGAGATGAGAGAGGGAGGGAGGGGAGTCAAAACAGGGAGGGAGGGAAGGAGGGGAGTCAAAACAGGGAGATGAGGGAGGGAAGGAGGGGAGTCAAAACAGGGAGGGAGGGAAAGAGGGGAGTCAAAACAGGGAGATGAGGGAGGGAGGAGGGGAGTCAAAACAGGGAGATGAGGGAGGGTAGGAGGGGAGTCAAAACAGGGAGATGAGAGAGGGAAGGAGGGGAGTCAAAACAGGGAGATGAGAGAGGGAATGAGGGGAGTCAAAACAGGGAGATGAGGGAAGGAGGGGAGTCAAAACAGGGAGGATGTGAGGCAGGGAGGGGAGTCAAAACAGGGGGATGAGGGAATGAGGGGAGTCAAAACAGGGAGATGAGAGAGGGAGGGAAGGAGGGGAGTCAAAGCAGGGAGATGAGGGAAGGAGTCAAAACAGGGAGATGAGAGAGGGAGGGAATGAGTTGAGTCAAAACAGGGAGATGAGGGAAGGAGGGGAGTCAAAACAGGGAGATGAGGGTGGGAAGGAAGGAGGGGAGTCAAAACAGGGAGATGAGGGTGGGAAGGAAGGAGGGGAGTCAAAACAG